>NC_141883.1:12312957-12615988 GCF_030686135.1 Camelina sativa
CTGTTTCGGGACAAAATGGGTAAAAGTGGTGTCTAAACACTCCAAATTCAACTCGAGCTCTTATAATTAGTCAAATGCATTGGATTGCTACATAGTTTGACCCTAGAAAGAGTAACATAGGTGTTTATTGCTTCGAATCAATGTTTTCTCTCGGTTTTAGCCTGTTTTCTCGGTTTATACCTATTTTAGGATATAACGGGTTTAAGTATTGTCTAAACACTTCAAATTCATCCCGAACTCTTACAATTAGTCAAATGCATTGGTTTGTCACAAATTCTAACCCTAGAAACAGTAACAAATCTTTTTACTACTTTGAATCAATGTTTTCTCGGTTTTAGCCTGTTTTGGGACAAAATGGGTATAATTGGTGTCTAAACACTCCAAATTCAACCCAAACTCTTATAATTAGTCAAATGCATTGGATTGTTACATATTTTGACCCTATTAAGAGTAACAAAGCTGTTTATTGCTTCGAGTCAATGTTTTCTCGGTTTATGCCTATTTTGGGATATAACAGCTTTTAGTATTGTCTAAACACTCCAAATTCATCCCGAACTCTTAGAATTAGTCAAATGCATTGGTTTGTCAAACATTCTGACCCTAGAAACAGTAACAAAGCTGTTTACTGCTTTGAATCAATGTTTTCTCGGTTTTCGTCTGTTTCGGGACAAAATGGGTAAAAGTGGTGTCTAAAAACTCCAAATTCAACTCGAGCTCTTATAATTAGTCAAATGCATTGGATTGCTACATAGTTTGACCCTAGAAAGAGTAACATAGGTGTTTATTGCTTCGAATCAATGTTTTATCTCGGTTTTAGCCTGTTTTCTCGGTTTATGCCTATTTTAGGATATAACGGGTTTAAGTATTGTCTAAACACTCCAAATTCATCCCGAAGTCTTACAATTAGTCAAAGTCATTGGTTTGTCACACATTCTAACCCTAGAAACAGTAACAAATCTTTTTATTACTTTGAATCAATGTTTTTTCGGTTTTAGCCTGTTTCGGGACAAAATGGGTATAATTGGTGTCTAAAGACTCCAAATTCAACCCAAACTCTTATAATTAGTCAAATGCATTGGATTGTTATATATTTTGACCCTAGTAAGAGTAACAAAGCTGTTTATTACTTCGAGTCAATGTTTTCTCTCGGTTTTAGCCTGTTTTCTCGGTTTATGCCGATTTTGGGATATAACGGCTTTTAGTATTGTTTAAACACTCCAAATTCATCCCGAACTCTTAGAATTAGTCAAATGCATTGGTTTTTCAAACATTCTGACCCTAGAAACAGTAACAAAGCTGTTTACTGCTTTGAATCAATGTTTTCTTGGTTTTCGTCTGTTTCGGGACAAAATGGGTAAAAGTGGTGTCTAAACACTCCAAATTAAACTCGAGCTCTTATAATTAGTCAAATGCATTGGATTGCTACATATTTTGACCCTAGAAAGAGTAACATAGCTGTTTATTGCTTCGCATCAATGTTTTCTCTCGGTTTTAGCCTGTTTTCTCGGTTGATGCCTATTTTGGGATATAACGGCTTTTAGTGTTGTCTAAACACTCCAAATTCATCCTGAACTCTTAGAATTAGTTAAATGCATTGGTTTGTCAAACATTCTGACCTTAGAAACAGTGAAAAAGCTGTTTACTGCTTTGAATCAATGTTTTCTCGGTTTTAGCCTGTTTCGGGAAAAAATGGGTTTAAGTGTTGTCTAAACACTCCAAATTCATTCCGAACTTTTACAATTAGTCAAATGCATAGAATTTTCACACATTTTGACCCTAGAAACAGTAACAAAGCTGTTTACTGCTTTGAATCAATGTTTTCTCGGTTTAGCCTGTTTCGGGACAAAATGGGTATAAGTGGTGGCTAAACACTCCAAATTCATTCCAAACTCTTACAATAAGTCAAATGCATGGGATTGGCACACATTCTAACCCTAGAAACAGTAACAAATCTTTTGACTACTTTGAATCAATGTTTTCTCGGGTTTAGCCTGTTTCGTGACAAAATGGGTAAAACTGGTGTCTAAACACTCCAAATTCAACCCGAGCTCTTATAATTAGTAAAATGCATTGGATTGTTCCATATTTTGACCCTAGAAAGAGTAACATAGCTGTTTACTACTTTGAATCAATGTTTTCTCTCGGTTTTAGCCTGTTTTCTCGGTTTATGCCTATTTTAGGATATAATGGGTTTAAGTGTTGTCTAAACACTCCGAATTTATCCCAAACTCTTACAAGTAGTCAAATGCATTGGTTTGTCACACATTCTAACCCTAGAAACACTAACAAATCTTTTTACTACTTTGAATCAATGTTTTTTCGGTTTTAGCCTGTTTCGGGACAAAATGGGTATAATTGGTGTCTAAAGACTCCAAATTCAACCCAAACTCTTATAATTAGTCAAATGCATTGGATTGTTACATATTTTGACCCTAGTAAGAGTAACAAAGCTGTTTATTGCTTCGAGTCAATGTTTTCTCTCGGTTTTAGCCTGTTTTCTCGGTTTATGCCTATTTTGGGATATAACGGCTTTTAGTATTGTCTAAACACTCCAAATTCATCCCGAACTCTTAGAATTAGTCAAATGCATTGGTTTTTCAAACATTCTGACCCTAGAAACAGTAACAAAGCTGTTTACTGCTTTGAATCAATGTTTTCTCGGTTTTCGTCTGTTTCGGGACAAAATGGGTAAAAGTGGTGTCTAAACACTCCAAATTCAACTCGAGCTCTTATAATTAGTCAAATGCATTGGATTGCTACATAGTTTGACCCTAGAAAGAGTAACATAGGTGTTTATTGCTTCGAATCAATGTTTTCTCTCGGTTTTAGCCTGTTTTCTCGGTTTATACCTATTTTAGGATATAACGGGTTTAAGTATTGTCTAAACACTTCAAATTCATCCCGAACTCTTACAATTAGTCAAATGCATTGGTTTGTCACAAATTCTAACCCTAGAAACAGTAACAAATCTTTTTACTACTTTGAATCAATGTTTTCTCGGTTTTAGCCTGTTTTGGGACAAAATGGGTATAATTGGTGTCTAAACACTCCAAATTCAACCCAAACTCTTATAATTAGTCAAATGCATTGGATTGTTACATATTTTGACCCTATTAAGAGTAACAAAGCTGTTTATTGCTTCGAGTCAATGTTTTCTCGGTTTATGCCTATTTTGGGATATAACAGCTTTTAGTATTGTCTAAACACTCCAAATTCATCCCGAACTCTTAGAATTAGTCAAATGCATTGGTTTGTCAAACATTCTGACCCTAGAAACAGTAACAAAGCTGTTTACTGCTTTGAATCAATGTTTTCTCGGTTTTCGTCTGTTTCGGGACAAAATGGGTAAAAGTGGTGTCTAAAAACTCCAAATTCAACTCGAGCTCTTATAATTAGTCAAATGCATTGGATTGCTACATAGTTTGACCCTAGAAAGAGTAACATAGGTGTTTATTGCTTCGAATCAATGTTTTATCTCGGTTTTAGCCTGTTTTCTCGGTTTATGCCTATTTTAGGATATAACGGGTTTAAGTATTGTCTAAACACTCCAAATTCATCCCGAAGTCTTACAATTAGTCAAAGTCATTGGTTTGTCACACATTCTAACCCTAGAAACAGTAACAAATCTTTTTATTACTTTGAATCAATGTTTTTTCGGTTTTAGCCTGTTTCGGGACAAAATGGGTATAATTGGTGTCTAAAGACTCCAAATTCAACCCAAACTCTTATAATTAGTCAAATGCATTGGATTGTTATATATTTTGACCCTAGTAAGAGTAACAAAGCTGTTTATTACTTCGAGTCAATGTTTTCTCTCGGTTTTAGCCTGTTTTCTCGGTTTATGCCGATTTTGGGATATAACGGCTTTTAGTATTGTTTAAACACTCCAAATTCATCCCGAACTCTTAGAATTAGTCAAATGCATTGGTTTTTCAAACATTCTGACCCTAGAAACAGTAACAAAGCTGTTTACTGCTTTGAATCAATGTTTTCTTGGTTTTCGTCTGTTTCGGGACAAAATGGGTAAAAGTGGTGTCTAAACACTCCAAATTAAACTCGAGCTCTTATAATTAGTCAAATGCATTGGATTGCTACATATTTTGACCCTAGAAAGAGTAACATAGCTGTTTATTGCTTCGCATCAATGTTTTCTCTCGGTTTTAGCCTGTTTTCTCGGTTGATGCCTATTTTGGGATATAACGGCTTTTAGTGTTGTCTAAACACTCCAAATTCATCCTGAACTCTTAGAATTAGTTAAATGCATTGGTTTGTCAAACATTCTGACCTTAGAAACAGTGAAAAAGCTGTTTACTGCTTTGAATCAATGTTTTCTCGGTTTTAGCCTGTTTCGGGAAAAAATGGGTTTAAGTGTTGTCTAAACACTCCAAATTCATTCCGAACTTTTACAATTAGTCAAATGCATAGAATTTTCACACATTTTGACCCTAGAAACAGTAACAAAGCTGTTTACTGCTTTGAATCAATGTTTTCTCGGTTTAGCCTGTTTCGGGACAAAATGGGTATAAGTGGTGGCTAAACACTCCAAATTCATTCCAAACTCTTACAATAAGTCAAATGCATGGGATTGGCACACATTCTAACCCTAGAAACAGTAACAAATCTTTTGACTACTTTGAATCAATGTTTTCTCGGGTTTAGCCTGTTTCGTGACAAAATGGGTAAAACTGGTGTCTAAACACTCCAAATTCAACCCGAGCTCTTATAATTAGTAAAATGCATTGGATTGTTCCATATTTTGACCCTAGAAAGAGTAACATAGCTGTTTACTACTTTGAATCAATGTTTTCTCTCGGTTTTAGCCTGTTTTCTCGGTTTATGCCTATTTTAGGATATAATGGGTTTAAGTGTTGTCTAAACACTCCGAATTTATCCCAAACTCTTACAAGTAGTCAAATGCATTGGTTTGTCACACATTCTAACCCTAGAAACACTAACAAATCTTTTTACTACTTTGAATCAATGTTTTTTCGGTTTTAGCCTGTTTCGGGACAAAATGGGTATAATTGGTGTCTAAAGACTCCAAATTCAACCCAAACTCTTATAATTAGTCAAATGCATTGGATTGTTACATATTTTGACCCTAGTAAGAGTAACAAAGCTGTTTATTGCTTCGAGTCAATGTTTTCTCTCGGTTTTAGCCTGTTTTCTCGGTTTATGCCTATTTTGGGATATAACGGCTTTTAGTATTGTCTAAACACTCCAAATTCATCCCGAACTCTTAGAATTAGTCAAATGCATTGGTTTTTCAAACATTCTGACCCTAGAAACAGTAACAAAGCTGTTTACTGCTTTGAATCAATGTTTTCTCGGTTTTCGTCTGTTTCGGGACAAAATGGGTAAAAGTGGTGTCTAAACACTCCAAATTCAACTCGAGCTCTTATAATTAGTCAAATGCATTGGATTGCTACATAGTTTGACCCTAGAAAGAGTAACATAGGTGTTTATTGCTTCGAATCAATGTTTTCTCTCGGTTTTAGCCTGTTTTCTCGGTTTATACCTATTTTAGGATATAACGGGTTTAAGTATTGTCTAAACACTTCAAATTCATCCCGAACTCTTACAATTAGTCAAATGCATTGGTTTGTCACAAATTCTAACCCTAGAAACAGTAACAAATCTTTTTACTACTTTGAAGGTTTTAGCCTGTTTTGGGACAAAATGGGTATAATTGGTGTCTAAACACTCCAAATTCAACCCAAACTCTTATAATTAGTCAAATGCATTGGATTGTTACATATTTTGACCCTATTAAGAGTAACAAAGCTGTTTATTGCTTCGAGTCAATGTTTTCTCGGTTTATGCCTATTTTGGGATATAACAGCTTTTAGTATTGTCTAAACACTCCAAATTCATCCCGAACTCTTAGAATTAGTCAAATGCATTGGTTTGTCAAACATTCTGACCCTAGAAACAGTAACAAAGCTGTTTACTGCTTTGAATCAATGTTTTCTCGGTTTTCGTCTGTTTCGGGACAAAATGGGTAAAAGTGGTGTCTAAAAACTCCAAATTCAACTCGAGCTCTTATAATTAGTCAAATGCATTGGATTGCTACATAGTTTGACCCTAGAAAGAGTAACATAGGTGTTTATTGCTTCGAATCAATGTTTTATCTCGGTTTTAGCCTGTTTTCTCGGTTTATGCCTATTTTAGGATATAACGGGTTTAAGTATTGTCTAAACACTCCAAATTCATCCCGAAGTCTTACAATTAGTCAAAGTCATTGGTTTGTCACACATTCTAACCCTAGAAACAGTAACAAATCTTTTTATTACTTTGAATCAATGTTTTTTCGGTTTTAGCCTGTTTCGGGACAAAATGGGTATAATTGGTGTCTAAAGACTCCAAATTCAACCCAAACTCTTATAATTAGTCAAATGCATTGGATTGTTATATATTTTGACCCTAGTAAGAGTAACAAAGCTGTTTATTACTTCGAGTCAATGTTTTCTCTCGGTTTTAGCCTGTTTTCTCGGTTTATGCCGATTTTGGGATATAACGGCTTTTAGTATTGTTTAAACACTCCAAATTCATCCCGAACTCTTAGAATTAGTCAAATGCATTGGTTTTTCAAACATTCTGACCCTAGAAACAGTAACAAAGCTGTTTACTGCTTTGAATCAATGTTTTCTTGGTTTTCGTCTGTTTCGGGACAAAATGGGTAAAAGTGGTGTCTAAACACTCCAAATTAAACTCGAGCTCTTATAATTAGTCAAATGCATTGGATTGCTACATATTTTGACCCTAGAAAGAGTAACATAGCTGTTTATTGCTTCGCATCAATGTTTTCTCTCGGTTTTAGCCTGTTTTCTCGGTTGATGCCTATTTTGGGATATAACGGCTTTTAGTGTTGTCTAAACACTCCAAATTCATCCTGAACTCTTAGAATTAGTTAAATGCATTGGTTTGTCAAACATTCTGACCTTAGAAACAGTGAAAAAGCTGTTTACTGCTTTGAATCAATGTTTTCTCGGTTTTAGCCTGTTTCGGGAAAAAATGGGTTTAAGTGTTGTCTAAACACTCCAAATTCATTCCGAACTTTTACAATTAGTCAAATGCATAGAATTTTCACACATTTTGACCCTAGAAACAGTAACAAAGCTGTTTACTGCTTTGAATCAATGTTTTCTCGGTTTAGCCTGTTTCGGGACAAAATGGGTATAAGTGGTGGCTAAACACTCCAAATTCATTCCAAACTCTTACAATAAGTCAAATGCATGGGATTGGCACACATTCTAACCCTAGAAACAGTAACAAATCTTTTGACTACTTTGAATCAATGTTTTCTCGGGTTTAGCCTGTTTCGTGACAAAATGGGTAAAACTGGTGTCTAAACACTCCAAATTCAACCCGAGCTCTTATAATTAGTAAAATGCATTGGATTGTTCCATATTTTGACCCTAGAAAGAGTAACATAGCTGTTTACTACTTTGAATCAATGTTTTCTCTCGGTTTTAGCCTGTTTTCTCGGTTTATGCCTATTTTAGGATATAATGGGTTTAAGTGTTGTCTAAACACTCCGAATTTATCCCAAACTCTTACAAGTAGTCAAATGCATTGGTTTGTCACACATTCTAACCCTAGAAACACTAACAAATCTTTTTACTACTTTGAATCAATGTTTTTTCGGTTTTAGCCTGTTTCGGGACAAAATGGGTATAATTGGTGTCTAAAGACTCCAAATTCAACCCAAACTCTTATAATTAGTCAAATGCATTGGATTGTTACATATTTTGACCCTAGTAAGAGTAACAAAGCTGTTTATTGCTTCGAGTCAATGTTTTCTCTCGGTTTTAGCCTGTTTTCTCGGTTTATGCCTATTTTGGGATATAACGGCTTTTAGTATTGTCTAAACACTCCAAATTCATCCCGAACTCTTAGAATTAGTCAAATGCATTGGTTTTTCAAACATTCTGACCCTAGAAACAGTAACAAAGCTGTTTACTGCTTTGAATCAATGTTTTCTCGGTTTTCGTCTGTTTCGGGACAAAATGGGTAAAAGTGGTGTCTAAACACTCCAAATTCAACTCGAGCTCTTATAATTAGTCAAATGCATTGGATTGCTACATAGTTTGACCCTAGAAAGAGTAACATAGGTGTTTATTGCTTCGAATCAATGTTTTCTCTCGGTTTTAGCCTGTTTTCTCGGTTTATACCTATTTTAGGATATAACGGGTTTAAGTATTGTCTAAACACTTCAAATTCATCCCGAACTCTTACAATTAGTCAAATGCATTGGTTTGTCACAAATTCTAACCCTAGAAACAGTAACAAATCTTTTTACTACTTTGAATCAATGTTTTCTCGGTTTTAGCCTGTTTTGGGACAAAATGGGTATAATTGGTGTCTAAACACTCCAAATTCAACCCAAACTCTTATAATTAGTCAAATGCATTGGATTGTTACATATTTTGACCCTATTAAGAGTAACAAAGCTGTTTATTGCTTCGAGTCAATGTTTTCTCGGTTTATGCCTATTTTGGGATATAACAGCTTTTAGTATTGTCTAAACACTCCAAATTCATCCCGAACTCTTAGAATTAGTCAAATGCATTGGTTTGTCAAACATTCTGACCCTAGAAACAGTAACAAAGCTGTTTACTGCTTTGAATCAATGTTTTCTCGGTTTTCGTCTGTTTCGGGACAAAATGGGTAAAAGTGGTGTCTAAAAACTCCAAATTCAACTCGAGCTCTTATAATTAGTCAAATGCATTGGATTGCTACATAGTTTGACCCTAGAAAGAGTAACATAGGTGTTTATTGCTTCGAATCAATGTTTTATCTCGGTTTTAGCCTGTTTTCTCGGTTTATGCCTATTTTAGGATATAACGGGTTTAAGTATTGTCTAAACACTCCAAATTCATCCCGAAGTCTTACAATTAGTCAAAGTCATTGGTTTGTCACACATTCTAACCCTAGAAACAGTAACAAATCTTTTTATTACTTTGAATCAATGTTTTTTCGGTTTTAGCCTGTTTCGGGACAAAATGGGTATAATTGGTGTCTAAAGACTCCAAATTCAACCCAAACTCTTATAATTAGTCAAATGCATTGGATTGTTATATATTTTGACCCTAGTAAGAGTAACAAAGCTGTTTATTACTTCGAGTCAATGTTTTCTCTCGGTTTTAGCCTGTTTTCTCGGTTTATGCCGATTTTGGGATATAACGGCTTTTAGTATTGTTTAAACACTCCAAATTCATCCCGAACTCTTAGAATTAGTCAAATGCATTGGTTTTTCAAACATTCTGACCCTAGAAACAGTAACAAAGCTGTTTACTGCTTTGAATCAATGTTTTCTTGGTTTTCGTCTGTTTCGGGACAAAATGGGTAAAAGTGGTGTCTAAACACTCCAAATTAAACTCGAGCTCTTATAATTAGTCAAATGCATTGGATTGCTACATATTTTGACCCTAGAAAGAGTAACATAGCTGTTTATTGCTTCGCATCAATGTTTTCTCTCGGTTTTAGCCTGTTTTCTCGGTTGATGCCTATTTTGGGATATAACGGCTTTTAGTGTTGTCTAAACACTCCAAATTCATCCTGAACTCTTAGAATTAGTTAAATGCATTGGTTTGTCAAACATTCTGACCTTAGAAACAGTGAAAAAGCTGTTTACTGCTTTGAATCAATGTTTTCTCGGTTTTAGCCTGTTTCGGGAAAAAATGGGTTTAAGTGTTGTCTAAACACTCCAAATTCATTCCGAACTTTTACAATTAGTCAAATGCATAGAATTTTCACACATTTTGACCCTAGAAACAGTAACAAAGCTGTTTACTGCTTTGAATCAATGTTTTCTCGGTTTAGCCTGTTTCGGGACAAAATGGGTATAAGTGGTGGCTAAACACTCCAAATTCATTCCAAACTCTTACAATAAGTCAAATGCATGGGATTGGCACACATTCTAACCCTAGAAACAGTAACAAATCTTTTGACTACTTTGAATCAATGTTTTCTCGGGTTTAGCCTGTTTCGTGACAAAATGGGTAAAACTGGTGTCTAAACACTCCAAATTCAACCCAAACTCTTATAATTAGTCAAATGCATTGGATTGTTACATATTTTGACCCTAGTAAGAGTAACAAAGCTGTTTATTGCTTCGAGTCAATGTTTTCTCTCGGTTTTAGCCTGTTTTCTCGGTTTATGCCTATTTTAGGATATAATGGGTTTAAGTGTTGTCTAAACACTCCGAATTTATCCCAAACTCTTACAAGTAGTCAAATGCATTGGTTTGTCACACATTCTAACCCTAGAAACACTAACAAATCTTTTTACTACTTTGAATCAATGTTTTTTCGGTTTTAGCCTGTTTCGGGACAAAATGGGTATAATTGGTGTCTAAAGACTCCAAATTCAACCCAAACTCTTATAATTAGTCAAATGCATTGGATTGTTACATATTTTGACCCTAGTAAGAGTAACAAAGCTGTTTATTGCTTCGAGTCAATGTTTTCTCTCGGTTTTAGCCTGTTTTCTCGGTTTATGCCTATTTTGGGATATAACGGCTTTTAGTATTGTCTAAACACTCCAAATTCATCCCGAACTCTTAGAATTAGTCAAATGCATTGGTTTTTCAAACATTCTGACCCTAGAAACAGTAACAAAGCTGTTTACTGCTTTGAATCAATGTTTTCTCGGTTTTCGTCTGTTTCGGGACAAAATGGGTAAAAGTGGTGTCTAAACACTCCAAATTCAACTCGAGCTCTTATAATTAGTCAAATGCATTGGATTGCTACATAGTTTGACCCTAGAAAGAGTAACATAGGTGTTTATTGCTTCGAATCAATGTTTTCTCTCGGTTTTAGCCTGTTTTCTCGGTTTATACCTATTTTAGGATATAACGGGTTTAAGTATTGTCTAAACACTTCAAATTCATCCCGAACTCTTACAATTAGTCAAATGCATTGGTTTGTCACAAATTCTAACCCTAGAAACAGTAACAAATCTTTTTACTACTTTGAAGGTTTTAGCCTGTTTTGGGACAAAATGGGTATAATTGGTGTCTAAACACTCCAAATTCAACCCAAACTCTTATAATTAGTCAAATGCATTGGATTGTTACATATTTTGACCCTATTAAGAGTAACAAAGCTGTTTATTGCTTCGAGTCAATGTTTTCTCGGTTTATGCCTATTTTGGGATATAACAGCTTTTAGTATTGTCTAAACACTCCAAATTCATCCCGAACTCTTAGAATTAGTCAAATGCATTGGTTTGTCAAACATTCTGACCCTAGAAACAGTAACAAAGCTGTTTACTGCTTTGAATCAATGTTTTCTCGGTTTTCGTCTGTTTCGGGACAAAATGGGTAAAAGTGGTGTCTAAAAACTCCAAATTCAACTCGAGCTCTTATAATTAGTCAAATGCATTGGATTGCTACATAGTTTGACCCTAGAAAGAGTAACATAGGTGTTTATTGCTTCGAATCAATGTTTTATCTCGGTTTTAGCCTGTTTTCTCGGTTTATGCCTATTTTAGGATATAACGGGTTTAAGTATTGTCTAAACACTCCAAATTCATCCCGAAGTCTTACAATTAGTCAAAGTCATTGGTTTGTCACACATTCTAACCCTAGAAACAGTAACAAATCTTTTTATTACTTTGAATCAATGTTTTTTCGGTTTTAGCCTGTTTCGGGACAAAATGGGTATAATTGGTGTCTAAAGACTCCAAATTCAACCCAAACTCTTATAATTAGTCAAATGCATTGGATTGTTATATATTTTGACCCTAGTAAGAGTAACAAAGCTGTTTATTACTTCGAGTCAATGTTTTCTCTCGGTTTTAGCCTGTTTTCTCGGTTTATGCCGATTTTGGGATATAACGGCTTTTAGTATTGTTTAAACACTCCAAATTCATCCCGAACTCTTAGAATTAGTCAAATGCATTGGTTTTTCAAACATTCTGACCCTAGAAACAGTAACAAAGCTGTTTACTGCTTTGAATCAATGTTTTCTTGGTTTTCGTCTGTTTCGGGACAAAATGGGTAAAAGTGGTGTCTAAACACTCCAAATTAAACTCGAGCTCTTATAATTAGTCAAATGCATTGGATTGCTACATATTTTGACCCTAGAAAGAGTAACATAGCTGTTTATTGCTTCGCATCAATGTTTTCTCTCGGTTTTAGCCTGTTTTCTCGGTTGATGCCTATTTTGGGATATAACGGCTTTTAGTGTTGTCTAAACACTCCAAATTCATCCTGAACTCTTAGAATTAGTTAAATGCATTGGTTTGTCAAACATTCTGACCTTAGAAACAGTGAAAAAGCTGTTTACTGCTTTGAATCAATGTTTTCTCGGTTTTAGCCTGTTTCGGGAAAAAATGGGTTTAAGTGTTGTCTAAACACTCCAAATTTATTCCGAACTTTTACAATTAGTCAAATGCATAGAATTTTCACACATTTTGACCCTAGAAACAGTAACAAAGCTGTTTACTGCTTTGAATCAATGTTTTCTCGGTTTAGCCTGTTTCGGGACAAAATGGGTATAAGTGGTGGCTAAACACTCCAAATTCATTCCAAACTCTTACAATAAGTCAAATGCATGGGATTGGCACACATTCTAACCCTAGAAACAGTAACAAATCTTTTGACTACTTTGAATCAATGTTTTCTCGGGTTTAGCCTGTTTCGTGACAAAATGGGTAAAACTGGTGTCTAAACACTCCAAATTCAACCCGAGCTCTTATAATTAGTAAAATGCATTGGATTGTTCCATATTTTGACCCTAGAAAGAGTAACATAGCTGTTTACTACTTTGAATCAATGTTTTCTCTCGGTTTTAGCCTGTTTTCTCGGTTTATGCCTATTTTAGGATATAATGGGTTTAAGTGTTGTCTAAACACTCCGAATTTATCCCAAACTCTTACAAGTAGTCAAATGCATTGGTTTGTCACACATTCTAACCCTAGAAACACTAACAAATCTTTTTACTACTTTGAATCAATGTTTTTTCGGTTTTAGCCTGTTTCGGGACAAAATGGGTATAATTGGTGTCTAAAGACTCCAAATTCAACCCAAACTCTTATAATTAGTCAAATGCATTGGATTGTTACATATTTTGACCCTAGTAAGAGTAACAAAGCTGTTTATTGCTTCGAGTCAATGTTTTCTCTCGGTTTTAGCCTGTTTTCTCGGTTTATGCCTATTTTGGGATATAACGGCTTTTAGTATTGTCTAAACACTCCAAATTCATCCCGAACTCTTAGAATTAGTCAAATGCATTGGTTTTTCAAACATTCTGACCCTAGAAACAGTAACAAAGCTGTTTACTGCTTTGAATCAATGTTTTCTCGGTTTTCGTCTGTTTCGGGACAAAATGGGTAAAAGTGGTGTCTAAACACTCCAAATTCAACTCGAGCTCTTATAATTAGTCAAATGCATTGGATTGCTACATAGTTTGACCCTAGAAAGAGTAACATAGGTGTTTATTGCTTCGAATCAATGTTTTCTCTCGGTTTTAGCCTGTTTTCTCGGTTTATACCTATTTTAGGATTTAACGGGTTTAAGTATTGTCTAAACACTCCAAATTCATCCCGAACTCTTACAATTAGTCAAATGCATTGGTTTGTCACAAATTCTAACCCTAGAAACAGTAACAAATCTTTTTACTACTTTGAATCAATGTTTTCTCGGTTTTAGCCTGTTTTGGGACAAAATGGGTATAATTGGTGTCTAAACACTCCAAATTCAACCCAAACTCTTATAATTAGTCAAATGCATTGGATTGTTACATATTTTGACCCTAGTAAGAGTAACAAAGCTGTTTATTGCTTCGAGTCAATGTTTTCTCGGTTTATGCCTATTTTGGGATATAACGGCTTTTAGTATTGTCTAAACACTCCAAATTCATCCCGAACTCTTAGAATTAGTCAAATGCATTGGTTTGTCAAACAGTCTGACCCTAGAAACAGTAACAAAGCTGTTTACTGCTTTGAATCAATGTTTTCTCGGTTTTTGTCTGTTTCGGGACAAAATGGGTAAAAGTGGTGTCTAAACACTCCAAATTCAACTCGAGCTCTTATAATTAGTCAAATGCATTGGATTGCTACATAGTTTGACCCTAGAAAGAGTAACATAGGTGTTTATTGCTTCGAATCAATGTTTTCTCTCGGTTTTAGCCTGTTTTCTCGGTTTATGCCTATTTTAGGATATAACGGGTTTAAGTATTGTCTAAACACTCCAAATTCATCCCGAAGTCTTACAATTAGTCAAATGCATTGGTTTGTCACACATTCTAACCCTAGAAACAGTAACAAATCTTTTTATTACTTTGAATCAATGTTTTTTCGGTTTTAGCCTGTTTCGGGACAAAATGGGTATAATTGGTGTCTAAAGACTCCAAATTCAACCCAAACTCTTATAATTAGTCAAATGCATTGGATTGTTATATATTTTGACCCTAGTAAGAGTAACAAAGCTGTTTATTACTTCGAGTCAATGTTTTCTCTCGGTTTTAGCCTGTTTTCTCGGTTTATGCCGATTTTGGGATATAACGGCTTTTAGTATTGTTTAAACACTCCAAATTCATCCCGAACTCTTAGAATTAGTCAAATGCATTGGTTTTTCAAACATTCTGACCCTAGAAACAGTAACAAAGCTGTTTACTGCTTTGAATCAATGTTTTCTTGGTTTTCGTCTGTTTCGGGACAAAATGGGTAAAAGTGGTGTCTAAACACTCCAAATTAAACTCGAGCTCTTATAATTAGTCAAATGCATTGGATTGCTACATATTTTGACCCTAGAAAGAGTAACATAGCTGTTTATTGCTTCGCATCAATGTTTTCTCTCGGTTTTAGCCTGTTTTCTCGGTTGATGCCTATTTTGGGATATAACGGCTTTTAGTGTTGTCTAAACACTCCAAATTCATCCTGAACTCTTAGAATTAGTTAAATGCATTGGTTTGTCAAACATTCTGACCTTAGAAACAGTGAAAAAGCTGTTTACTGCTTTGAATCAATGTTTTCTCGGTTTTAGCCTGTTTCGGGAAAAAATGGGTTTAAGTGTTGTCTAAACACTCCAAATTCATTCCGAACTTTTACAATTAGTCAAATGCATAGAATTTTCACACATTTTGACCCTAGAAACAGTAACAAAGCTGTTTACTGCTTTGAATCAATGTTTTCTCGGTTTAGCCTGTTTCGGGACAAAATGGGTATAAGTGGTGGCTAAACACTCCAAATTCATTCCAAACTCTTACAATAAGTCAAATGCATGGGATTGGCACACATTCTAACCCTAGAAACAGTAACAAATCTTTTGACTACTTTGAATCAATGTTTTCTCGGGTTTAGCCTGTTTCGTGACAAAATGGGTAAAACTGGTGTCTAAACACTCCAAATTCAACCCGAGCTCTTATAATTAGTAAAATGCATTGGATTGTTCCATATTTTGACCCTAGAAAGAGTAACATAGCTGTTTACTACTTTGAATCAATGTTTTCTCTCGGTTTTAGCCTGTTTTCTCGGTTTATGCCTATTTTAGGATATAATGGGTTTAAGTGTTGTCTAAACACTCCGAATTTATCCCAAACTCTTACAAGTAGTCAAATGCATTGGTTTGTCACACATTCTAACCCTAGAAACACTAACAAATCTTTTTACTACTTTGAATCAATGTTTTTTCGGTTTTAGCCTGTTTCGGGACAAAATGGGTATAATTGGTGTCTAAAGACTCCAAATTCAACCCAAACTCTTATAATTAGTCAAATGCATTGGATTGTTACATATTTTGACCCTAGTAAGAGTAACAAAGCTGTTTATTGCTTCGAGTCAATGTTTTCTCTCGGTTTTAGCCTGTTTTCTCGGTTTATGCCTATTTTGGGATATAACGGCTTTTAGTATTGTCTAAACACTCCAAATTCATCCCGAACTCTTAGAATTAGTCAAATGCATTGGTTTTTCAAACATTCTGACCCTAGAAACAGTAACAAAGCTGTTTACTGCTTTGAATCAATGTTTTCTCGGTTTTCGTCTGTTTCGGGACAAAATGGGTAAAAGTGGTGTCTAAACACTCCAAATTCAACTCGAGCTCTTATAATTAGTCAAATGCATTGGATTGCTACATAGTTTGACCCTAGAAAGAGTAACATAGGTGTTTATTGCTTCGAATCAATGTTTTCTCTCGGTTTTAGCCTGTTTTCTCGGTTTATACCTATTTTAGGATATAACGGGTTTAAGTATTGTCTAAACACTTCAAATTCATCCCGAACTCTTACAATTAGTCAAATGCATTGGTTTGTCACAAATTCTAACCCTAGAAACAGTAACAAATCTTTTTACTACTTTGAATCAATGTTTTCTCGGTTTTAGCCTGTTTTGGGACAAAATGGGTATAATTGGTGTCTAAACACTCCAAATTCAACCCAAACTCTTATAATTAGTCAAATGCATTGGATTGTTACATATTTTGACCCTATTAAGAGTAACAAAGCTGTTTATTGCTTCGAGTCAATGTTTTCTCGGTTTATGCCTATTTTGGGATATAACAGCTTTTAGTATTGTCTAAACACTCCAAATTCATCCCGAACTCTTAGAATTAGTCAAATGCATTGGTTTGTCAAACATTCTGACCCTAGAAACAGTAACAAAGCTGTTTACTGCTTTGAATCAATGTTTTCTCGGTTTTCGTCTGTTTCGGGACAAAATGGGTAAAAGTGGTGTCTAAAAACTCCAAATTCAACTCGAGCTCTTATAATTAGTCAAATGCATTGGATTGCTACATAGTTTGACCCTAGAAAGAGTAACATAGGTGTTTATTGCTTCGAATCAATGTTTTATCTCGGTTTTAGCCTGTTTTCTCGGTTTATGCCTATTTTAGGATATAACGGGTTTAAGTATTGTCTAAACACTCCAAATTCATCCCGAAGTCTTACAATTAGTCAAAGTCATTGGTTTGTCACACATTCTAACCCTAGAAACAGTAACAAATCTTTTTATTACTTTGAATCAATGTTTTTTCGGTTTTAGCCTGTTTCGGGACAAAATGGGTATAATTGGTGTCTAAAGACTCCAAATTCAACCCAAACTCTTATAATTAGTCAAATGCATTGGATTGTTATATATTTTGACCCTAGTAAGAGTAACAAAGCTGTTTATTACTTCGAGTCAATGTTTTCTCTCGGTTTTAGCCTGTTTTCTCGGTTTATGCCGATTTTGGGATATAACGGCTTTTAGTATTGTTTAAACACTCCAAATTCATCCCGAACTCTTAGAATTAGTCAAATGCATTGGTTTTTCAAACATTCTGACCCTAGAAACAGTAACAAAGCTGTTTACTGCTTTGAATCAATGTTTTCTTGGTTTTCGTCTGTTTCGGGACAAAATGGGTAAAAGTGGTGTCTAAACACTCCAAATTAAACTCGAGCTCTTATAATTAGTCAAATGCATTGGATTGCTACATATTTTGACCCTAGAAAGAGTAACATAGCTGTTTATTGCTTCGCATCAATGTTTTCTCTCGGTTTTAGCCTGTTTTCTCGGTTGATGCCTATTTTGGGATATAACGGCTTTTAGTGTTGTCTAAACACTCCAAATTCATCCTGAACTCTTAGAATTAGTTAAATGCATTGGTTTGTCAAACATTCTGACCTTAGAAACAGTGAAAAAGCTGTTTACTGCTTTGAATCAATGTTTTCTCGGTTTTAGCCTGTTTCGGGAAAAAATGGGTTTAAGTGTTGTCTAAACACTCCAAATTCATTCCGAACTTTTACAATTAGTCAAATGCATAGAATTTTCACACATTTTGACCCTAGAAACAGTAACAAAGCTGTTTACTGCTTTGAATCAATGTTTTCTCGGTTTAGCCTGTTTCGGGACAAAATGGGTATAAGTGGTGGCTAAACACTCCAAATTCATTCCAAACTCTTACAATAAGTCAAATGCATGGGATTGGCACACATTCTAACCCTAGAAACAGTAACAAATCTTTTGACTACTTTGAATCAATGTTTTCTCGGGTTTAGCCTGTTTCGTGACAAAATGGGTAAAACTGGTGTCTAAACACTCCAAATTCAACCCGAGCTCTTATAATTAGTAAAATGCATTGGATTGTTCCATATTTTGACCCTAGAAAGAGTAACATAGCTGTTTACTACTTTGAATCAATGTTTTCTCTCGGTTTTAGCCTGTTTTCTCGGTTTATGCCTATTTTAGGATATAATGGGTTTAAGTGTTGTCTAAACACTCCGAATTTATCCCAAACTCTTACAAGTAGTCAAATGCATTGGTTTGTCACACATTCTAACCCTAGAAACACTAACAAATCTTTTTACTACTTTGAATCAATGTTTTTTCGGTTTTAGCCTGTTTCGGGACAAAATGGGTATAATTGGTGTCTAAAGACTCCAAATTCAACCCAAACTCTTATAATTAGTCAAATGCATTGGATTGTTACATATTTTGACCCTAGTAAGAGTAACAAAGCTGTTTATTGCTTCGAGTCAATGTTTTCTCTCGGTTTTAGCCTGTTTTCTCGGTTTATGCCTATTTTGGGATATAACGGCTTTTAGTATTGTCTAAACACTCCAAATTCATCCCGAACTCTTAGAATTAGTCAAATGCATTGGTTTTTCAAACATTCTGACCCTAGAAACAGTAACAAAGCTGTTTACTGCTTTGAATCAATGTTTTCTCGGTTTTCGTCTGTTTCGGGACAAAATGGGTAAAAGTGGTGTCTAAACACTCCAAATTCAACTCGAGCTCTTATAATTAGTCAAATGCATTGGATTGCTACATAGTTTGACCCTAGAAAGAGTAACATAGGTGTTTATTGCTTCGAATCAATGTTTTCTCTCGGTTTTAGCCTGTTTTCTCGGTTTATACCTATTTTAGGATATAACGGGTTTAAGTATTGTCTAAACACTTCAAATTCATCCCGAACTCTTACAATTAGTCAAATGCATTGGTTTGTCACAAATTCTAACCCTAGAAACAGTAACAAATCTTTTTACTACTTTGAAGGTTTTAGCCTGTTTTGGGACAAAATGGGTATAATTGGTGTCTAAACACTCCAAATTCAACCCAAACTCTTATAATTAGTCAAATGCATTGGATTGTTACATATTTTGACCCTATTAAGAGTAACAAAGCTGTTTATTGCTTCGAGTCAATGTTTTCTCGGTTTATGCCTATTTTGGGATATAACAGCTTTTAGTATTGTCTAAACACTCCAAATTCATCCCGAACTCTTAGAATTAGTCAAATGCATTGGTTTGTCAAACATTCTGACCCTAGAAACAGTAACAAAGCTGTTTACTGCTTTGAATCAATGTTTTCTCGGTTTTCGTCTGTTTCGGGACAAAATGGGTAAAAGTGGTGTCTAAAAACTCCAAATTCAACTCGAGCTCTTATAATTAGTCAAATGCATTGGATTGCTACATAGTTTGACCCTAGAAAGAGTAACATAGGTGTTTATTGCTTCGAATCAATGTTTTATCTCGGTTTTAGCCTGTTTTCTCGGTTTATGCCTATTTTAGGATATAACGGGTTTAAGTATTGTCTAAACACTCCAAATTCATCCCGAAGTCTTACAATTAGTCAAATGCATTGGTTTGTCACACATTCTAACCCTAGAAACAGTAACAAATCTTTTTATTACTTTGAATCAATGTTTTTTCGGTTTTAGCCTGTTTCGGGACAAAATGGGTATAATTGGTGTCTAAAGACTCCAAATTCAACCCAAACTCTTATAATTAGTCAAATGCATTGGATTGTTATATATTTTGACCCTAGTAAGAGTAACAAAGCTGTTTATTACTTCGAGTCAATGTTTTCTCTCGGTTTTAGCCTGTTTTCTCGGTTTATGCCGATTTTGGGATATAACGGCTTTTAGTATTGTTTAAACACTCCAAATTCATCCCGAACTCTTAGAATTAGTCAAATGCATTGGTTTTTCAAACATTCTGACCCTAGAAACAGTAACAAAGCTGTTTACTGCTTTGAATCAATGTTTTCTTGGTTTTCGTCTGTTTCGGGACAAAATGGGTAAAAGTGGTGTCTAAACACTCCAAATTAAACTCGAGCTCTTATAATTAGTCAAATGCATTGGATTGCTACATATTTTGACCCTAGAAAGAGTAACATAGCTGTTTATTGCTTCGCATCAATGTTTTCTCTCGGTTTTAGCCTGTTTTCTCGGTTGATGCCTATTTTGGGATATAACGGCTTTTAGTGTTGTCTAAACACTCCAAATTCATCCTGAACTCTTAGAATTAGTTAAATGCATTGGTTTGTCAAACATTCTGACCTTAGAAACAGTGAAAAAGCTGTTTACTGCTTTGAATCAATGTTTTCTCGGTTTTAGCCTGTTTCGGGAAAAAATGGGTTTAAGTGTTGTCTAAACACTCCAAATTTATTCCGAACTTTTACAATTAGTCAAATGCATAGAATTTTCACACATTTTGACCCTAGAAACAGTAACAAAGCTGTTTACTGCTTTGAATCAATGTTTTCTCGGTTTAGCCTGTTTCGGGACAAAATGGGTATAAGTGGTGGCTAAACACTCCAAATTCATTCCAAACTCTTACAATAAGTCAAATGCATGGGATTGGCACACATTCTAACCCTAGAAACAGTAACAAATCTTTTGACTACTTTGAATCAATGTTTTCTCGGGTTTAGCCTGTTTCGTGACAAAATGGGTAAAACTGGTGTCTAAACACTCCAAATTCAACCCGAGCTCTTATAATTAGTAAAATGCATTGGATTGTTCCATATTTTGACCCTAGAAAGAGTAACATAGCTGTTTACTACTTTGAATCAATGTTTTCTCTCGGTTTTAGCCTGTTTTCTCGGTTTATGCCTATTTTAGGATATAATGGGTTTAAGTGTTGTCTAAACACTCCGAATTTATCCCAAACTCTTACAAGTAGTCAAATGCATTGGTTTGTCACACATTCTAACCCTAGAAACACTAACAAATCTTTTTACTACTTTGAATCAATGTTTTTTCGGTTTTAGCCTGTTTCGGGACAAAATGGGTATAATTGGTGTCTAAAGACTCCAAATTCAACCCAAACTCTTATAATTAGTCAAATGCATTGGATTGTTACATATTTTGACCCTAGTAAGAGTAACAAAGCTGTTTATTGCTTCGAGTCAATGTTTTCTCTCGGTTTTAGCCTGTTTTCTCGGTTTATGCCTATTTTGGGATATAACGGCTTTTAGTATTGTCTAAACACTCCAAATTCATCCCGAACTCTTAGAATTAGTCAAATGCATTGGTTTTTCAAACATTCTGACCCTAGAAACAGTAACAAAGCTGTTTACTGCTTTGAATCAATGTTTTCTCGGTTTTCGTCTGTTTCGGGACAAAATGGGTAAAAGTGGTGTCTAAACACTCCAAATTCAACTCGAGCTCTTATAATTAGTCAAATGCATTGGATTGCTACATAGTTTGACCCTAGAAAGAGTAACATAGGTGTTTATTGCTTCGAATCAATGTTTTCTCTCGGTTTTAGCCTGTTTTCTCGGTTTATACCTATTTTAGGATTTAACGGGTTTAAGTATTGTCTAAACACTCCAAATTCATCCCGAACTCTTACAATTAGTCAAATGCATTGGTTTGTCACAAATTCTAACCCTAGAAACAGTAACAAATCTTTTTACTACTTTGAATCAATGTTTTCTCGGTTTTAGCCTGTTTTGGGACAAAATGGGTATAATTGGTGTCTAAACACTCCAAATTCAACCCAAACTCTTATAATTAGTCAAATGCATTGGATTGTTACATATTTTGACCCTAGTAAGAGTAACAAAGCTGTTTATTGCTTCGAGTCAATGTTTTCTCGGTTTATGCCTATTTTGGGATATAACGGCTTTTAGTATTGTCTAAACACTCCAAATTCATCCCGAACTCTTAGAATTAGTCAAATGCATTGGTTTGTCAAACAGTCTGACCCTAGAAACAGTAACAAAGCTGTTTACTGCTTTGAATCAATGTTTTCTCGGTTTTCGTCTGTTTCGGGACAAAATGGGTAAAAGTGGTGTCTAAACACTCCAAATTCAACTCGAGCTCTTATAATTAGTCAAATGCATTGGATTGCTACATAGTTTGACCCTAGAAAGAGTAACATAGGTTTTTATTGCTTCGAATCAATGTTTTCTCTCGGTTTTAGCCTGTTTTCTCGGTTTATGCCTATTTTAGGATATAACGGGTTTAAGTATTGTCTAAACACTCCAAATTCATCCCGAAGTCTTACAATTAGTCAAATGCATTGGTTTGTCACACATTCTAACCCTAGAAACAGTAACAAATCTTTTTACTACTTTGAATCAATGTTTTTTCGGTTTTAGCCTGTTTCGGGACAAAATGGGTATAATTGGTGTCTAAAGACTCCAAATTCAACCCAAACTCTTATAATTAGTCAAATGCATTGGATTGTTACATATTTTGACCCTAGTAAGAGTAACAAAGCTGTTTATTGCTTCGAGTCAATGTTTTCTCTCGGTTTTAGCCTGTTTTCTCGGTTTATGCCTATTTTGGGATATAACGGCTTTTAGTATTGTCTAAACACTCCAAATTCATCCCGAACTCTTAGAATTAGTCAAATGCATTGGTTTGTCAAACATTCTGACCCTAGAAACAGTAACAAAGCTGTTTACTGCTTTGAATCAATGTTTTCTCGGTTTTCGTCTGTTTCGGGACAAAATGGGTAAAAGTGGTGTCTAAACACTCCAAATTCAACTCGAGCTCTTATAATTAGTCAAATGCATTGGATTGCTACATATTTTGACCCTAGAAAGAGTAACATAGCTGTTTATTGCTTCGCATCAATGTTTTCTCTCGGTTTTAGCCTGTTTTCTCGGTTTATGCCTATTTTGGGATATAACGGCTTTTAGTGTTGTCTAAACACTCCAAATTCATCCTGAACTCTTAGAATTAGTTAAATGCATTGGTTTGTCAAACATTCTGACCTTAGAAACAGTGAAAAAGCTGTTTACTGCTTTGAATCAATGTTTTCTCGGTTTTAGCCTGTTTCGGGAGAAAATGGGTTTAAGTGTTGTCTAAACACTCCAAATTCATTCCGAACTTTTACAATTAGTCAAATGCATAGAATTTTCACACATTTTGACCCTAGAAACAGTAACAAAGCTGTTTACTGCTTTGAATCAATGTTTTCTCGGTTTAGCCTGTTTCGGGACAAAATGGGTATAAGTGGTGGCTAAACACTCCAAATTCATTCCAAACTCTTACAATAAGTCAAATGCATGGGATTGGCACACATTCTAACCCTAGAAACAGTAACAAATCTTTTGACTACTTTGAATCAATGTTTTCTCGGGTTTAGCCTGTTTCGTGACAAAATGGGTAAAACTGGTGTCTAAACACTCCAAATTCAACCCGAGCTCTTATAATTAGTAAAATGCATTGGATTGTTCCATATTTTGACCCTAGAAAGAGTAACATAGCTGTTTACTACTTTGAATCAATGTTTTCTCTCGGTTTTAGCCTGTTTTCTCGGTTTATGCCTATTTTAGGATATAATGGGTTTAAGTGTTGTCTAAACACTCCGAATTTATCCCAAACTCTTACAAGTAGTCAAATGCATTGGTTTGTCACACATTCTAACCCTAGAAACACTAACAAATCTTTTTACTACTTTGAATCAATGTTTTTTCGGTTTTAGCCTGTTTCGGGACAAAATGGGTATAATTGGTGTCTAAAGACTCCAAATTCAACCCAAACTCTTATAATTAGTCAAATGCATTGGATTGTTACATATTTTGACCCTAGTAAGAGTAACAAAGCTGTTTATTGCTTCGAGTCAATGTTTTCTCTCGGTTTTAGCCTGTTTTCTCGGTTTATGCCTATTTTGGGATATAACGGCTTTTAGTATTGTCTAAACACTCCAAATTCATCCCAAACTCTTAGAATTAGTCAAATGCATTGGTTTGTCAATCATTCTGACCCTAGAAACAGTAACAAAGCTGTTTACTGCTTTGAATCAATGTTTTCTCGGTTTTAGTCTATTTCGGGACAAAATGGATAAAAGTGGTGTCTAAACACTCCAAATTAAACTCGAGCTCTTATAATTAGTCAAATGCATTGGATTGCTACATATTTTGACCCTAGAAAGAGTAACATAGCTGTTTATTGCTTCGAATCAATGTTTTCTCTCGGTTTTAGCCTGTTTTCTCGGTTTATACCTATTTTAGGATTTAACGGGTTTAAGTATTGTCTAAACACTCCAAATTCATCCCGAACTCTTACAATTAGTCAAATGCATTGGTTTGTCACAAATTCTAACCCTAGAAACAGTAACAAATCCTTTTACTACTTTGAATCAATGTTTTCTCGGTTTTAGGCTGTTTTGGGACAAAATGGGTATAATTGGTGTCTAAACACTCCAAATTCAACCCAAACTCTTATAATTAGTCAAATACATAGAACTTTCACACATTTTGACCCTAGAAACAGTAACAAAGCTGTTTACTGCTTTGAATCAATGTTTTCTCGGTTTAGCCTGTTTCGGGACAAAATGGGTATAAGTGGTGGCTAAACACTCCAAATTCATTCCGAACTCTTACAATAAGTCAAATGCATGGGATTGGCACACATTCTAACCCTAGAAAAAGTAACAAATCTTTTGACTACTTTGAATCAATGTTTTCTCGGGTTTAGCCTGTTTCGTGACAAAATGGGTAAAACTGGTGTCTAAACACTCCAAATTCAACCCGAGCTCTTATAATTAGTAAAATGCATTGGATTGTTACATATTTTGACCCTAGAAAGAGTAACATAGCTGTTTACTACTTTGAATCAATGTTTTCTCTCGGTTTTAGCCTGTTTTCTCGGTTTATGCCTATTTTAGGATATAATGGGTTTAAGTGTTGTCTAAACACTCCGAATTTATCCCAAACTCTTACAAGTAGTCAAATGCATTGGTTTGTCACATATTCTAACCCTAGAAACACTAACAAATCTTTTTACTACTTTGAATCAATGTTTTCTCGGTTTTAGCTTGTTTCGGGACAAAATGGGTATAATTGGTGTCTAAACACTCCAAATTCAACCCAAACTCTTATAATTAGTCAAATGCATTGGATTGTTACATATTTTGACCCTGGAAAGAGTAACAAAGCTGTTTATTGCTTCGAATCAATGTTTTCTCTCGGTTTTAGCCTGTTTTCTCGGTTTATGCCTATTTTGGGATATAACGGCTTTTAGTATTGTCTAAACGCTCCAAATTCATCCCGAACTCTTAGAATTAGTCAAATGCATTGGTTTGTCAATCATTCTGACCCTAGAAACAGTAACAAAGCTGTTTACTGCTTTGAATCAATGTTTTCTCGGTTTTCGTATGTTTCGGGACAAAATGGGTAAAAGTGGTGTCTAAACACTCCAAATTCAACTCGAGCTCTTATAATTAGTCAAATGCATTGGATTGCTACATAGTTTGACCCCAGAAAGAGTAACATAGGTGTTTATTGCTTTGAATGAATGTTTTCTCTCGGTTTTAGCCTGTTTTCTTGGTTTATGCCTATTTTAGGATATAACGGGTTTAAGTATTGTCTAAACACTCCAAATTCATCCCGAAGTCTTACAATTAGTCAAATGCATTGGTTTGTCACACATTCTAACCCTAGAAACAGTAACAAATCTTTTTACTACTTTGAATCAATGTTTTTTCGGTTTTAGCCTGTTTCGGGACAAAATGGGTATAATTGGTGTCTAAAGACTCCAAATTCAACCCAAACTCTTATAATTAGTCAAATGCATTGGATTGTTACATATTTTGACCCTAGTAAGAGTAACAAAGCTGTTTATTGCTTCGAGTCAATGTTTTCTCTCGGTTTTAGCCTGTTTTCTCGGTTTATGCCTATTTTGGGATATAACGGCTTTTAGTATTGTCTAAACACTCCAAATTCATCCCAAACTCTTAGAATTAGTCAAATGCATTGGTTTGTCAATCATTCTGACCCTAGAAACAGTAACAAAGCTGTTTACTGCTTTGAATCAATGTTTTCTCGGTTTTAGTCTATTTCGGGACAAAATGGATAAAAGTGGTGTCTAAACACTCCAAATTAAACTCGAGCTCTTATAATTAGTCAAATGCATTGGATTGCTACATATTTTGACCCTAGAAAGAGTAACATAGCTGTTTATTGCTTCGAATCAATGTTTTCTCTCGGTTTTAGCCTGTTTTCTCGGTTTATACCTATTTTAGGATTTAACGGGTTTAAGTATTGTCTAAACACTCCAAATTCATCCCGAACTCTTACAATTAGTCAAATGCATTGGTTTGTCACAAATTCTAACCCTAGAAACAGTAACAAATCCTTTTACTACTTTGAATCAATGTTTTCTCGGTTTTAGGCTGTTTTGGGACAAAATGGGTATAATTGGTGTCTAAACACTCCAAATTCAACCCAAACTCTTATAATTAGTCAAATACATAGAACTTTCACACATTTTGACCCTAGAAACAGTAACAAAGCTGTTTACTGCTTTGAATCAATGTTTTCTCGGTTTAGCCTGTTTCGGGACAAAATGGGTATAAGTGGTGGCTAAACACTCCAAATTCATTCCGAACTCTTACAATAAGTCAAATGCATGGGATTGGCACACATTCTAACCCTAGAAAAAGTAACAAATCTTTTGACTACTTTGAATCAATGTTTTCTCGGGTTTAGCCTGTTTCGTGACAAAATGGGTAAAACTGGTGTCTAAACACTCCAAATTCAACCCGAGCTCTTATAATTAGTAAAATGCATTGGATTGTTACATATTTTGACCCTAGAAAGAGTAACATAGCTGTTTACTACTTTGAATCAATGTTTTCTCTCGGTTTTAGCCTGTTTTCTCGGTTTATGCCTATTTTAGGATATAATGGGTTTAAGTGTTGTCTAAACACTCCGAATTTATCCCAAACTCTTACAAGTAGTCAAATGCATTGGTTTGTCACATATTCTAACCCTAGAAACACTAACAAATCTTTTTACTACTTTGAATCAATGTTTTCTCGGTTTTAGCTTGTTTCGGGACAAAATGGGTATAATTGGTGTCTAAACACTCCAAATTCAACCCAAACTCTTATAATTAGTCAAATGCATTGGATTGTTACATATTTTGACCCTGGAAAGAGTAACAAAGCTGTTTATTGCTTCGAATCAATGTTTTCTCTCGGTTTTAGCCTGTTTTCTCGGTTTATGCCTATTTTGGGATATAACGGCTTTTAGTATTGTCTAAACGCTCCAAATTCATCCCGAACTCTTAGAATTAGTCAAATGCATTGGTTTGTCAATCATTCTGACCCTAGAAACAGTAACAAAGCTGTTTACTGCTTTGAATCAATGTTTTCTCGGTTTTCGTATGTTTCGGGACAAAATGGGTAAAAGTGGTGTCTAAACACTCCAAATTCAACTCGAGCTCTTATAATTAGTCAAATGCATTGGATTGCTACATAGTTTGACCCTAGAAAGAGTAACATAGGTGTTTATTGCTTCGAATGAATGTTTTCTCTCGGTTTTAGCCTGTTTTCTTGGTTTATGCCTATTTTAGGATATAACGGGTTTAAGTATTGTCTAAACACTCCAAATTCATCCCGAAGTCTTACAATTAGTCAAATGCATTGGTTTGTCACACATTCTAACCCTAGAAACAGTAACAAATCTTTTTACTACTTTGAATCAATGTTTTTTCGGTTTTAGCCTGTTTCGGGACAAAATGGGTATAATTGGTGTCTAAAGACTCCAAATTCAACCCAAACTCTTATAATTAGTCAAATGCATTGGATTGTTACATATTTTGACCCTAGTAAGAGTAACAAAGCTGTTTATTGCTTCGAGTCAATGTTTTCTCTCGGTTTTAGCCTGTTTTCTCGGTTTATGCCTATTTTGGGATATAACGGCTTTTAGTATTGTCTAAACACTCCAAATTCATCCCGAACTCTTAGAATTAGTCAAATGCATTGGTTTGTCAAACATTCTGACCCTAGAAACAGTAACAAAGCTGTTTACTGCTTTGAATCAATGTTTTCTCGGTTTTCGTCTGTTTCGGGACAAAATGGGTAAAAGTGGTGTCTAAACACTCCAAATTCAACTCGAGCTCTTATAATTAGTCAAATGCATTGGATTGTTACATATTTTGACCCTAGAAAGAGTAACATAGGTTTTTATTGCTTCGAATCAATGTTTTCTCTCGGTTTTAGCCTGTTTTCTCGGTTTATGCCTATTTTAGGATATAACGGGTTTAAGTATTGTCTAAACACTCCAAATTCATCCCGAACTCTTACAATTAGTCAAATGCATTGGTTTGTCACAAATTCTAACCCTAGAAACAGTAACAAATCCTTTTACTACTTTGAATCAATGTTTTCTCGGTTTTAGGCTGTTTTGGGACAAAATGGGTATAATTGGTGTCTAAACACTCCAAATTCAACCCAAACTCTTATAATTAGTCAAATACATAGAACTTTCACACATTTTGACCCTAGAAACAGTAACAAAGCTGTTTACTGCTTTGAATCAATGTTTTCTCGGTTTAGCCTGTTTCGGGACAAAATGGGTATAAGTGGTGGCTAAACACTCCAAATTCATTCCGAACTCTTACAATAAGTCAAATGCATGGGATTGGCACACATTCTAACCCTAGAAAAAGTAACAAATCTTTTGACTACTTTGAATCAATGTTTTCTCGGGTTTAGCCTGTTTCGTGACAAAATGGGTAAAACTGGTGTCTAAACACTCCAAATTCAACCCGAGCTCTTATAATTAGTAAAATGCATTGGATTGTTACATATTTTGACCCTAGAAAGAGTAACATAGCTGTTTACTACTTTGAATCAATGTTTTCTCTCGGTTTTAGCCTGTTTTCTCGGTTTATGCCTATTTTAGGATATAATGGGTTTAAGTGTTGTCTAAACACTCCGAATTTATCCCAAACTCTTACAAGTAGTCAAATGCATTGGTTTGTCACATATTCTAACCCTAGAAACACTAACAAATCTTTTTACTACTTTGAATCAATGTTTTCTCGGTTTTAGCTTGTTTCGGGACAAAATGGGTATAATTGGTGTCTAAACACTCCAAATTCAACCCAAACTCTTATAATTAGTCAAATGCATTGGATTGTTACATATTTTGACCCTGGAAAGAGTAACAAAGCTGTTTATTGCTTCGAATCAATGTTTTCTCTCGGTTTTAGCCTGTTTTCTCGGTTTATGCCTATTTTGGGATATAACGGCTTTTAGTATTGTCTAAACGCTCCAAATTCATCCCGAACTCTTAGAATTAGTCAAATGCATTGGTTTGTCAATCATTCTGACCCTAGAAACAGTAACAAAGCTGTTTACTGCTTTGAATCAATGTTTTCTCGGTTTTCGTATGTTTCGGGACAAAATGGGTAAAAGTGGTGTCTAAACACTCCAAATTCAACTCGAGCTCTTATAATTAGTCAAATGCATTGGATTGCTACATAGTTTGACCCTAGAAAGAGTAACATAGGTGTTTATTGCTTCGAATGAATGTTTTCTCTCGGTTTTAGCCTGTTTTCTTGGTTTATGCCTATTTTAGGATATAACGGGTTTAAGTATTGTCTAAACACTCCAAATTCATCCCGAAGTCTTACAATTAGTCAAATGCATTGGTTTGTCACACATTCTAACCCTAGAAACAGTAACAAATCTTTTTACTACTTTGAATCAATGTTTTTTCGGTTTTAGCCTGTTTCGGGACAAAATGGGTATAATTGGTGTCTAAAGACTCCAAATTCAACCCAAACTCTTATAATTAGTCAAATGCATTGGATTGTTACATATTTTGACCCTAGTAAGAGTAACAAAGCTGTTTATTGCTTCGAGTCAATGTTTTCTCTCGGTTTTAGCCTGTTTTCTCGGTTTATGCCTATTTTGGGATATAACGGCTTTTAGTATTGTCTAAACACTCCAAATTCATCCCGAACTCTTAGAATTAGTCAAATGCATTGGTTTGTCAAACATTCTGACCCTAGAAACAGTAACAAAGCTGTTTACTGCTTTGAATCAATGTTTTCTCGGTTTTCGTCTGTTTCGGGACAAAATGGGTAAAAGTGGTGTCTAAACACTCCAAATTCAACTCGAGCTCTTATAATTAGTCAAATGCATTGGATTGTTACATATTTTGACCCTAGAAAGAGTAACATAGGTTTTTATTGCTTCGAATCAATGTTTTCTCTCGGTTTTAGCCTGTTTTCTCGGTTTATGCCTATTTTAGGATATAACGGGTTTAAGTATTGTCTAAACACTCCAAATTCATCCCGAACTCTTACAATTAGTCAAATGCATTGGTTTGTCACAAATTCTAACCCTAGAAACAGTAACAAATCCTTTTACTACTTTGAATCAATGTTTTCTCGGTTTTAGGCTGTTTTGGGACAAAATGGGTATAATTGGTGTCTAAACACTCCAAATTCAACCCAAACTCTTATAATTAGTCAAATACATAGAACTTTCACACATTTTGACCCTAGAAACAGTAACAAAGCTGTTTACTGCTTTGAATCAATGTTTTCTCGGTTTAGCCTGTTTCGGGACAAAATGGGTATAAGTGGTGGCTAAACACTCCAAATTCATTCCGAACTCTTACAATAAGTCAAATGCATGGGATTGGCACACATTCTAACCCTAGAAAAAGTAACAAATCTTTTGACTACTTTGAATCAATGTTTTCTCGGGTTTAGCCTGTTTCGTGACAAAATGGGTAAAACTGGTGTCTAAACACTCCAAATTCAACCCGAGCTCTTATAATTAGTAAAATGCATTGGATTGTTACATATTTTGACCCTAGAAAGAGTAACATAGCTGTTTACTACTTTGAATCAATGTTTTCTCTCGGTTTTAGCCTGTTTTCTCGGTTTATGCCTATTTTAGGATATAATGGGTTTAAGTGTTGTCTAAACACTCCGAATTTATCCCAAACTCTTACAAGTAGTCAAATGCATTGGTTTGTCACATATTCTAACCCTAGAAACACTAACAAATCTTTTTACTACTTTGAATCAATGTTTTCTCGGTTTTAGCTTGTTTCGGGACAAAATGGGTATAATTGGTGTCTAAACACTCCAAATTCAACCCAAACTCTTATAATTAGTCAAATGCATTGGATTGTTACATATTTTGACCCTGGAAAGAGTAACAAAGCTGTTTATTGCTTCGAATCAATGTTTTCTCTCGGTTTTAGCCTGTTTTCTCGGTTTATGCCTATTTTGGGATATAACGGCTTTTAGTATTGTCTAAACGCTCCAAATTCATCCCGAACTCTTAGAATTAGTCAAATGCATTGGTTTGTCAATCATTCTGACCCTAGAAACAGTAACAAAGCTGTTTACTGCTTTGAATCAATGTTTTCTCGGTTTTCGTATGTTTCAGGACAAAATGGGTAAAAGTGGTGTCTAAACACTCCAAATTCAACTCGAGCTCTTATAATTAGTCAAATGCATTGGATTGCTACATAGTTTGAACCTAGAAAGAGTAACATAGGTGTTTATTGCTTCGAATGAATGTTTTCTCTCGGTTTTAGCCTGTTTTCTTGGTTTATGCCTATTTTAGGATATAACGGGTTTAAGTATTGTCTAAACACTCCAAATTCATCCCGAAGTCTTACAATTAGTCAAATGCATTGGTTTGTCACACATTCTAACCCTAGAAACAGTAACAAATCTTTTTACTACTTTGAATCAATGTTTTTTCGGTTTTAGCCTGTTTCGGGACAAAATGGGTATAATTGGTGTCTAAAGACTCCAAATTCAACCCAAACTCTTATAATTAGTCAAATGCATTGGATTGTTACATATTTTGACCCTAGTAAGAGTAACAAAGCTGTTTATTGCTTCGAGTCAATGTTTTCTCTCGGTTTTAGCCTGTTTTCTCGGTTTATGCCTATTTTGGGATATAACGGCTTTTAGTATTGTCTAAACACTCCAAATTCATCCCGAACTCTTAGAATTAGTCAAATGCATTGGTTTGTCAAACATTCTGACCCTAGAAACAGTAACAAAGCTGTTTACTGCTTTGAATCAATGTTTTCTCGGTTTTCGTCTGTTTCGGGACAAAATGGGTAAAAGTGGTGTCTAAACACTCCAAATTCAACTCGAGCTCTTATAATTAGTCAAATGCATTGGATTGTTACATATTTTGACCCTAGAAAGAGTAACATAGGTTTTTATTGCTTCGAATCAATGTTTTCTCTCGGTTTTAGCCTGTTTTCTCGGTTTATGCCTATTTTAGGATATAACGGGTTTAAGTATTGTCTAAACACTCCAAATTCATCCCGAAGTCTTACAATTAGTCAAATGCATTGGTTTGTCACACATTCTAACCCTAGAAACAGTAACAAATCTTTTTACTACTTTGAATCAATGTTTTTTCGGTTTTAGCCTGTTTCGGGACAAAATGGGTATAATTGGTGTCTAAAGACTCCAAATTCAACCCAAACTCTTATAATTAGTCAAATGCATTGGATTGTTACATATTTTGAGCCTAGTAAGAGTAACAAAGCTGTTTATTGCTTCGAGTCAATGTTTTCTCTCGGTTTTAGCCTGTTTTCTTGGTTTATGCCTATTTTGGGATATAACGGCTTTTAGTATTGTCTAAACACTCCAAATTCATCCCGAACTCTTAGAATTAGTCAAATGCATTGGTTTGTCAAACATTCTGACCCTAGAAACAGTAACAAAGCTGTTTACTGCTTTGAATCAATGTTTTCTCGGTTTTCGTCTGTTTCGGGACAAAATGGGTAAAAGTGGTGTCTAAACACTCCAAATTCAACTCGAGCTCTTATAATTAGTCAAATGCATTGGATTGCTACATATTTTGACCCTAGAAAGAGTAACATAGCTGTTTATTGCTTCGCATCAATGTTTTCTCTCGGTTTTAGCCTGTTTTCTCGGTTTATGCCTATTTTGGGATATAACGGCTTTTAGTGTTGTCTAAACACTCCAAATTCATCCTGAACTCTTAGAATTAGTTAAATGCATTGGTTTGTCAAACATTCTGACCTTAGAAACAGTGAAAAAGCTGTTTACTGCTTTGAATCAATGTTTTCTCGGTTTTAGCCTGTTTCGGGACAAAATGGGTTGAAGTGTTGTCTAAACACTCCAAATTCATTCCGAACTTTTACAATTAGTCAAATGCATAGAATTTTCACACATTTTGACCCTAGAAACAGTAACAAAGCTGTTTACTGCTTTGAATCAATGTTTTCTCGGTTTAGCCTGTTTCGGGACAAAATGGGTATAAGTGGTGGCTAAACACTCCAAATTCATTCCAAACTCTTACAATAAGTCAAATGCATGGGATTGGCACACATTCTAACCCTAGAAACAGTAACAAATCTTTTGACTACTTTGAATCAATGTTTTCTCGGGTTTAGCCTGTTTCGTGACAAAATGGGTAAAACTGGTGTCTAAACACTCCAAATTCAACCCGAGCTCTTATAATTAGTAAAATGCATTGGATTGTTCCATATTTTGACCCTAGAAAGAGTAACATAGCTGTTTACTACTTTGAATCAATGTTTTCTCTCGGTTTTAGCCTGTTTTCTCGGTTTATGCCTATTTTAGGATATAATGGGTTTAAGTGTTGTCTAAACACTCCGAATTTATCCCAAACTCTTACAAGTAGTCAAATGCATTGGTTTGTCACACATTCTAACCCTAGAAACACTAACAAATCTTTTTACTACTTTGAATCAATGTTTTTTCGGTTTTAGCCTGTTTCGGGACAAAATGGGTATAATTGGTGTCTAAAGACTCCAAATTCAACCCAAACTCTTATAATTAGTCAAATGCATTGGATTGTTACATATTTTGACCCTAGTAAGAGTAACAAAGCTGTTTATTGCTTCGAGTCAATGTTTTCTCTCGGTTTTAGCCTGTTTTCTCGGTTTATGCCTATTTTGGGATATAACGGCTTTTAGTATTGTCTAAACACTCCAAATTCATCCCGAACTCTTAGAATTAGTCAAATGCATTAGTTTTTCAAACATTCTGACCCTAGAAACAGTAACAAAGCTGTTTACTGCTTTGAATCAATGTTTTCTCGGTTTTCGTCTGTTTCGGGACAAAATGGGTAAAAGTGGTGTCTAAACACTCCAAATTCAACTCGAGCTCTTATAATTAGTCAAATGCATTGGATTGCTACATAGTTTGACCCTAGAAAGAGTAACATAGGTGTTTATTGCTTCGAATCAATGTTTTCTCTCGGTTTTAGCCTGTTTTCTCGGTTTATACCTATTTTAGGATTTAACGGGTTTAAGTATTGTCTAAACACTCCAAATTCATCCCGAACTCTTACAATTAGTCAAATGCATTGGTTTGTCACAAATTCTAACCCTAGAAACAGTAACAAATCTTTTTACTACTTTGAATCAATGTTTTCTCGGTTTTAGCCTGTTTTGGGACAAAATGGGTATAATTGGTGTCTAAACACTCCAAATTCAACCCAAACTCTTATAATTAGTCAAATGCATTGGATTGTTACATATTTTGACCCTAGTAAGAGTAACAAAGCTGTTTATTGCTTCGAGTCAATGTTTTCTCGGTTTATGCCTATTTTGGGATATAACGGCTTTTAGTATTGTCTAAACACTCCAAATTCATCCCGAACTCTTAGAATTAGTCAAATGCATTGGTTTGTCAAACATTCTGACCCTAGAAACAGTAACAAAGCTGTTTACTGCTTTGAATCAATGTTTTCTCGGTTTTCGTCTGTTTCGGGACAAAATGGGTAAAAGTGGTGTCTAAACACTCCAAATTCAACTCGAGCTCTTATAATTAGTCAAATGCATTGGATTGCTACATAGTTTGACCCTAGAAAGAGTAACATAGGTTTTTATTGCTTCGAATCAATGTTTTCTCTCGGTTTTAGCCTGTTTTCTCGGTTTATGCCTATTTTAGGATATAACGGGTTTAAGTATTGTCTAAACACTCCAAATTCATCCCGAACTCTTACAATTAGTCAAATGCATTGGTTTGTCACACATTCTAACCCTAGAAACAGTAACAAATCTTTTTACTACTTTGAATCAATGTTTTTTCGGTTTTAGCCTGTTTCGGGACAAAATGGGTATAATTGGTGTCTAAAGACTCCAAATTCAACCCAAACTCTTATAATTAGTCAAATGCATTGGATTGTTACATATTTTGACCCTAGTAAGAGTAACAAAGCTGTTTATTGCTTCGAGTCAATGTTTTCTCTCGGTTTTAGCCTGTTTTCTCGGTTTATGCCTATTTTGGGATATAACGGCTTTTAGTATTGTCTAAACACTCCAAATTCATCCCAAACTCTTAGAATTAGTCAAATGCATTGGTTTGTCAATCATTCTGACCCTAGAAACAGTAACAAAGCTGTTTACTGCTTTGAATCAATGTTTTCTCGGTTTTAGTCTATTTCGGGACAAAATGGATAAAAGTGGTGTCTAAACACTCCAAATTAAACTCGAGCTCTTATAATTAGTCAAATGCATTGGATTGCTACATATTTTGACCCTAGAAAGAGTAACATAGCTGTTTATTGTTTCGAATCAATGTTTTCTCTCGGTTTTAGCCTGTTTTCTCGGTTTATACCTATTTTAGGATTTAACGGGTTTAAGTATTGTCTAAACACTCCAAATTCATCCCGAACTCTTACAATTAGTCAAATGCATTGGTTTGTCACAAATTCTAACCCTAGAAACAGTAACAAATCCTTTTACTACTTTGAATCAATGTTTTCTCGGTTTTAGGCTGTTTTGGGACAAAATGGGTATAATTGGTGTCTAAACACTCCAAATTCAACCCAAACTCTTATAATTAGTCAAATACATAGAACTTTCACACATTTTGACCCTAGAAACAGTAACAAAGCTGTTTACTGCTTTGAATCAATGTTTTCTCGGTTTAGCCTGTTTCGGGACAAAATGGGTATAAGTGGTGGCTAAACACTCCAAATTCATTCCGAACTCTTACAATTAGTCAAATGCATGGGATTGGCACACATTCTAACCCTAGAAAAAGTAACAAATCTTTTGACTACTTTGAATCAATGTTTTCTCGGGTTTAGCCTGTTTCGTGACAAAATGGGTAAAACTGGTGTCTAAACACTCCAAATTCAACCCGAGCTCTTATAATTAGTAAAATGCATTGGATTGTTACATATTTTGACCCTAGAAAGAGTAACATAGCTGTTTACTACTTTGAATCAATGTTTTCTCTCGGTTTTAGCCTGTTTTCTCGGTTTATGCCTATTTTAGGATATAATGGGTTTAAGTGTTGTCTAAACACTCCGAATTTATCCCAAACTCTTACAAGTAGTCAAATGCATTGGTTTGTCACATATTCTAACCCTAGAAACACTAACAAATCTTTTTACTACTTTGAATCAATGTTTTCTCGGTTTTAGCTTGTTTCGGGACAAAATGGGTATAATTGGTGTCTAAACACTCCAAATTCAACCCAAACTCTTATAATTAGTCAAATGCATTGGATTGTTACATATTTTGACCCTGGAAAGAGTAACAAAGCTGTTGATTGCTTCGAATCAATGTTTTCTCTCGGTTTTAGCCTGTTTTCTCGGTTTATGCCTATTTTGGGATATAACGGCTTTTAGTATTGTCTAAACGCTCCAAATTCATCCCGAACTCTTAGAATTAGTCAAATGCATTGGTTTGTCAATCATTCTGACCCTAGAAACAGTAACAAAGCTGTTTACTGCTTTGAATCAATGTTTTCTCGGTTTTCGTATGTTTCGGGACAAAATGGGTAAAAGTGGTGTCTAAACACTCCAAATTCAACTCGAGCTCTTATAATTAGTCAAATGCATTGGATTGCTACATAGTTTGACCCTAGAAAGAGTAACATAGGTGTTTATTGCTTCGAATGAATGTTTTCTCTCGGTTTTAGCCTGTTTTCTTGGTTTATGCCTATTTTAGGATATAACGGGTTTAAGTATTGTCTAAACACTCCAAATTCATCCCGAAGTCTTACAATTAGTCAAATGCATTGGTTTGTCACACATTCTAACCCTAGAAACAGTAACAAATCTTTTTACTACTTTGAATCAATGTTTTTTCGGTTTTAGCCTGTTTCGGGACAAAATGGGTATAATTGGTGTCTAAAGACTCCAAATTAAATTCGAGCTCTTATAATTAGTCAAATGCATTGGATTGCTACATATTTTCGACCTAGAAAGAGTAACATAGCTGCTTATTGCTTCGCATCAATGTTTTCTCTCGGTTTTAGCCTGTTTTCTCGGTTTATGCCTATTTTGGGATATAACGGCTTTTAGTGTTGTCTAAACACTCCAAATTCATCCTGAACTCTTAGAATTAGTTAAATGCATTGGTTTGTCAAACATTCTGACCCTAGAAACAGTGAAAAAGCTGTTTACTGCTTTGAATCAATGTTTTCTCGGTTTTAGCCTGTTTCGGGACAAAATGGGTTTAAGTGTTGTCTAAACACTCCAAATTCATTCCGAACTTTTACAATTAGTCAAATGTATAGAATTTTCACACATTTTGACCCTAGAAACAGTAACAAAGCTGTTTACTGCTTTGAATCAATGTTTTCTCGGTTTAGCCTGTTTCGGGACAAAATGGGTATAAGTGGTGGCTAAACACTCCAAATTCATTCCGAACTCTTACAATAAGTCAAATGCATGGGATTGGCACACATTCTAACCCTAGAAACAGTAACAAATCTTTTGACTACTTTGAATCAATGTTTTCTCGGGTTTAGCCTGTTTCGTGACAAAATGGGTAAAAGTGGTGTCTAAACACTCCAAATTCAACTCGAGCTCTTATAATTAGTCAAATGCATTGGATTGCTACATATTTTGACCCTAGAAAGAGTAACATAGCTGTTTACTACTTTGAATCAATGTTTTCTCTCGGTTTTAGCCTGTTTTCTCGGTTTATGCCTATTTTAGGATATAATGGGTTTAAGTGTTGTCTAAACACTCCGAATTTATCCCAAACTCTTACAAGTAGTCAAATGCATTGGTTTGTCACATATTCTAACCCTAGAAACACTAACAAATCTTTTTACTACTTTGAATCAATGTTTTCTCGGTTTTAGCTTGTTTCGGGACAAAATGGGTATAATTGGTGTCTAAACACTCCAAATTCAACCCAAACTCTTATAATTAGTCAAATGCATTGGATTGTTACATATTTTGACCCTGGAAAGAGTAACAAAGCTGTTTATTGCTTCGAATCAATGTTTTCTCTCGGTTTTAGCCTGTTTTCTCGGTTTATGCCTATTTTGGGATATAACGGCTTTTAGTATTGTCTAAACGCTCCAAATTCATCCCGAACTCTTAGAATTAGTCAAATGCATTGGTTTGTCAATCATTCTGACCCTAGAAACAGTAACAAAGCTGTTTACTGCTTTGAATCAATGTTTTCTCGGTTTTCGTATGTTTCGGGACAAAATGGGTAAAAGTGGTGTCTAAACACTCCAAATTCAACTCGAGCTCTTATAATTAGTCAAATGCATTGGATTGCTACATAGTTTGACCCTAGAAAAAGTAACATAGGTGTTTATTGCTTCGAATGAATGTTTTCTCTCGGTTTTAGCCTGTTTTCTTGGTTTATGCCTATTTTAGGATATAACGGGTTTAAGTATTGTCTAAACACTCCAAATTCATCCCGAAGTCTTACAATTAGTCAAATGCATTGGTTTGTCACACATTCTAACCCTAGAAACAGTAACAAATCTTTTTACTACTTTGAATCAATGTTTTTTCGGTTTTAGCCTGTTTCGGGACAAAATGGGTATAATTGGTGTCTAAAGACTCCAAATTAAACTCGAGCTCTTATAATTAGTCAAATGCATTGGATTGCTACATATTTTCGACCTAGAAAGAGTAACATAGCTGCTTATTGCTTCGCATCAATGTTTTCTCTCGGTTTTAGCCTGTTTTCTCGGTTTATGCCTATTTTGGGATATAACGGCTTTTAGTGTTGTCTAAACACTCCAAATTCATCCTGAACTCTTAGAATTAGTTAAATGCATTGGTTTGTCAAACATTCTGACCCTAGAAACAGTGAAAAAGCTGTTTACTGCTTTGAATCAATGTTTTCTCGGTTTTAGCCTGTTTCGGGACAAAATGGGTTTAAGTGTTGTCTAAACACTCCAAATTCATTCCGAACTTTTACAATTAGTCAAATGCATAGAATTTTCACACATTTTGACCCTAGAAACAGTAACAAAGCTGTTTACTGCTTTGAATCAATGTTTTCTCGGTTTAGCCTGTTTCGGGACAAAATGGGTATAAGTGGTGGCTAAACACTCCAAATTCATTCCGAACTCTTACAATAAGTCAAATGCATGGGATTGGCACACATTCTAACCCTAGAAACAGTAACAAATCTTTTGACTACTTTGAATCAATGTTTTCTCGGGTTTAGCCTGTTTCGTGACAAAATGGGTAAAACTGGTGTCTAAACACTCCAAATTCAACCCGAGCTCTTATAATTAGTAAAATGCATTGGATTGTTACATATTTTGACCCTAGAAAGAGTAACATAGCTGTTTACTACTTTGAATCAATGTTTTCTCTCGGTTTTAGCCTGTTTTCTCGGTTTATGCCTATTTTAGGATATAATGGGTTTAAGTGTTGTCTAAACACTCCGAATTCATCCCAAACTCTTACAAGTAGTCAAATGCATTGGTTTGTCACACATTGTAACCCTAGAAACAGTAACAAATCTTTTTACTACTTTGAATCAATGTTTTCTCGGTTTTAGCTTGTTTCGGGACAAAATGGGTATAATTGGTGTCTAAACACTCCAAATTCAACCCAAACTCTTATAATTAGTCAAATGCATTGGATTGTTACATATTTTGACCCTAGAAAGAGTAACAAAGCTGTTTATTGCTTCGAATCTATGTTTTCTCTCGGTTTTAGCCTGTTTTCTCGGTTTATGCCTATTTTGGGATATAACGGCTTTTAGTATTGTCTAAACACTCCAAATTCATTCCAAACTCTTAGAATTAGTCAAATGCATTGGTTTGTCAATCATTCTGACCCTAGAAACAGTAACAAAGCTGTTTACTGCTTTGAATCAATGTTTTCTCGGTTTTAGTCTATTTCGGGACAAAATGGATAAAAGTGGTGTCTAAACACTCCAAATTCAACTCGAGCTCTTATAATTAGTCAAATGCATTGGATTGCTACATATTTTGACCCTAGAAAGAGTAACATAGCTGTTTATTGCTTCGAATCAATGTTTTCTCTCGGTTTTAGCCTGTTTTCTCGGTTTATGCCTATTTTGGGATAAAACGGCTTTTAGTGTTGTCTAAACACTCCAAATTCATCCTCAACTCTTAGAATTAGTTAAATGCATTGGTTTGTCAAACATTCTGACCCTAGAAACAGTGACAATGCTGTTTACTGCTTTGAATCAATGTTTTCTCGGTTTTAGCCTGTTTCGGGACAAAATGGGTTTAAGTGTTGTCTAAACACTCCAAATTCATCCCTAACTTTTACAATTAGTCAAATACATAGAACTTTCACACATTTTAACCCTAGAAACAGTAACAAAGCTGTTTACTGCTTTGAATCAATGTTTTCTCGGTTTAGCCTGTTTCGGGACAAAATGGGTATAAGTGGTGTCTAAACACTCCAAATTCATTCCGAACTCTTACAATAAGTCAAATGCATGGGATTGGCACACATTCTAACCCTAGAAACAGTAACAAATCTTTTGACTACTTTGAATCAATGTTTTCTCGGGTTTAGCCTGTTTCGTGACAAAATGGGTAAAACTGGTGTCTAAACACTCCAAATTCAACTCGAGCTCTTATAATTAGTAAAATGCATTGGATTGTTACATATTTTGACCCTAGAAAGAGTAACATAGCTGTTTACTACTTTGAATCAATGTTTTCTCTCGGTTTTAGCCTGTTTTCTCGGTTTATGCCTATTTTAGGATATAATGGGTTTAAGTGTTGTCTAAACACTCCGAATTCATCCCGAACTCTTACAAGTAGTCAAATGCATTGGTTTGTCACACATTCTAACCCTAGAAACACTAACAAATCTTTTTACTACTTTGAATCAATGTTTTCTCGGTTTTAGCTTGTTTCGGGACAAAATGGGTATAATTGGTGTCTAAACACTCCAAATTCAACCCAAACTCTTATAATTAGTCAAATGCATTGGATTGTTACATATTTTGACCCTAGTAAGAGTAACAAAGCTGTTTATTGCTTCGAGTCAATGTTTTCTCGGTTTATGCCTATTTTGGGATATAACGGCTTTTAGTATTGTCTAAACACTCCAAATTCATCCCGAACTCTTAGAATTAGTCAAATGCATTGGTTTTTCAAACATTCTGACCCTAGAAACAGTAACAAAGCTGTTTACTGCTTTGAATCAATGTTTTCTCGGTTTTAGTCTATTTCGGGACAAAATGGATAAAAGTGGTGTCTAAACACTCCAAATTCAACTCGAGCTCTTATAATTAGTCAAATGCATTGGATTGCTACATATTTTGACCCTAGAAAGAGTAACATAGCTGTTTATTGCTTCGAATCAATGTTTTCTCTCGGTTTTAGCCTGTTTTCTCGGTTTATGCCTATTTTGGGATAAAACGGCTTTTAGTGTTGTCTAAACACTCCAAATTCATCCTCAACTCTTAGAATTAGTTAAATGCATTGGTTTGTCAAACATTCTGACCCTAGAAACAGTGACAAAGCTGTTTACTGCTTTGAATCAATGTTTTCTCGGTTTTAGCCTGTTTCGGGACAAAATGGGTTTAAGTGTTGTCTAAACACTCCAAATTCATCCCGAACTTTTACAATTAGTCAAATACATAGAACTTTCACACATTTTAACCCTAGAAACAGTAACAAAGCTGTTTACTGCTTTGAATCAATGTTTTCTCGGTTTAGCCTGTTTCGGGACAAAATGGGTATAAGTGGTGTGTAAACACTCCAAATTCATTCCGAACTCTTACAATAAGTCAAATGCATGGGATTGGCACACATTCTAACCCTAGAAACAGTAACAAATCTTTTGACTACTTTGAATCAATGTTTTCTCGGGTTTAGCCTGTTTCGTGACAAAATGGGTAAAACTGGTGTCTAAACACTCCAAATTCAACCCGAGCTCTTATACTTAGTAAAATGCATTGGATTGTTACATATTTTGACCCTAGAAAGAGTAACATAGCTGTTTACTACTTTGAATCAATGTTTTCTCTCGGTTTTAGCCTGTTTTCTCGGTTTATGCCTATTTTAGGATATAATGGGTTTAAGTGTTGTCTAAACACTCCGAATTCATCCCAAACTCTTACAAGTAGTCAAATGCATTGGTTTGTCATACATTCTAACCCTAGAAACACTAACAAATCTTTTTACTACTTTGAATCAATGTTTTCTCGGTTTTAGCTTGTTTCGGGACAAAATGGGTATAATTGGTGTCTAAACACTCCAAATTCAACCCAAACTCTTATAATTAGTCAAATGCATTGGATTGTTACATATTTTGACCCTGGAAAGAGTAACAAAGCTGTTTATTGCTTCGAATCAATGTTTCTCTCGGTTTTAGCCTGTTTTCTCGGTTTATGCCTATTTTGGGATATAACGGCTTTTAGTATTGTCTAAACGCTCCAAATTCATCCCAAACTCTTAGAATTAGTCAAATGCATTGGTTTGTCAATCATTCTGACCCTAGAAACAGTAACAAAGCTGTTTACTGCTTTGAATCAATGTTTTCTCGGTTTTCGTCTGTTTCGGGACAAAATGGGTAAAAGTGGTGTCTAAACACTCCAAATTCAACTCGAGCTCTTATAATTAGTCAAATGCATTGGATTGCTACATAGTTTGACCCTAGAAAGAGTAACATAGGTGTTTATTGCTTCGAATCAATGTTTTCTTTCGGTTTTAGCCTGTTTTCTCGGTTTATGCCTATTTTAGGATATAACGGGTTTAAGTATTGTCTAAACACTCCAAATTCATCCCGAACTCTTACAATTAGTCAAATGCATTGGTTTGTCACAAATTCTAACCCTAGAAACAGTAACAAATCTTTTTACTACTTTGAATCAATGTTTTCTCGGTTTTAGCCTGTTTTGGGACAAAATGGGTATAATTGGTGTCTAAACACTCCAAATTCAACCCAAACTCTTATAATTAGTCAAATGCATTGGATTGTTACATATTTTGACCCTAGTAAGAGTAACAAAGCTGTTTATTGCTTCGAGTCAATGTTTTCTCGGTTTATGCCTATTTTGGGATATAACGGCTTTTAGTATTGTCTAAACACTCCAAATTCATCCCGAACTCTTAGAATTAGTCAAATGCATTGGTTTGTCAATCATTCTGACCCTAGAAACAGTAACAAAGCTGTTTACTGCTTTGAATCAATGTTTTCTCGGTTTTAGTCTATTTCGGGACAAAATGGATAAAAGTGGTGTCTAAACACTCCAAATTCAACTCGAGCTCTTATAATTAGTCAAATGCATTGGATTGCTACATATTTTGACCCTAGAAAGAGTAACATAGCTGTTTATTGCTTCGAATCAATGTTTTCTCTCGGTTTTAGCCTGTTTTCTCGGTTTATGCCTATTTTGGGATAAAACGGCTTTTAGTGTTGTCTAAACACTCCAAATTCATCCTGAATTCTTAGAATTAGTTAAATGCATTGGTTTGTCAAACATTCTGACCCTAGAAACAGTGACAAAGCTGTTTACTGCTTTGAATCAATGTTTTCTCGGTTTTAGCCTGTTTCGGGACAAAATGGGTTTAAGTGTTGTCTAAACACTCCAAATTCATCCCGAACTTTTACAATTAGTCAAATACATAGAACTTTCACACATTTTGACCCTAGAAACAGTAACAAAGCTGTTTACTGCTTTGAATCAATGTTTTCTCGGTTTAGCCTGTTTCGGGACAAAATGGGTATAAGTGGTGGCTAAACACTCCAAATTCATTCCGAACTCTTACAATAAGTCAAATGCATGGGATTGGCACACATTCTAACCCTAGAAACAGTAACAAATCTTTTGACTACTTTGAATCAATGTTTTCTCGGGTTTAGCCTGTTTCGTGACAAAATGGGTAAAAGTGGTGTCTAAACACTCCAAATTCAACTCGAGCTCTTATAATTAGTCAAATGCATTGGATTGCTACATATTTTGACCCTAGAAAGAGTAACATAGCTGTTTACTACTTTGAATCAATGTTTTCTCTCGGTTTTAGCCTGTTTTCTCGGTTTATGCCTATTTTAGGATATAATGGGTTTAAGTGTTGTCTAAACACTCCGAATTTATCCCAAACTCTTACAAGTAGTCAAATGCATTGGTTTGTCACATATTCTAACCCTAGAAACACTAACAAATCTTTTTACTACTTTGAATCAATGTTTTCTCGGTTTTAGCTTGTTTCGGGACAAAATGGGTATAATTGGTGTCTAAACACTCCAAATTCAACCCAAACTCTTATAATTAGTCAAATGCATTGGATTGTTACATATTTTGACCCTGGAAAGAGTAACAAAGCTGTTTATTGCTTCGAATCAATGTTTTCTCTCGGTTTTAGCCTGTTTTCTCGGTTTATGCCTATTTTGGGATGTAACGGCTTTTAGTATTGTCTAAACGCTCCAAATTCATCCCGAACTCTTAGAATTAGTCAAATGCATTGGTTTGTCAATCATTCTGACCCTAGAAACAGTTATTAGAATGTACCAAGGAGGAGAGAGGAGAGGCCGGTAAGGCCGAGCCTTGGAAGAAGAGAAGAAAGGCCGGAAAGGCCATGTAAAGGCCGGTGCGGCCATGTCCGTGTCCGTGAGGTACCATGTCCGTGTCCGTGAGGTACCATGTACCGTGTCCGTGAACGGACCCATGTCCGGTGAGCGGCCAGTTAGGCCGTGAACACATTGAAGAGAAGGCCCGTCCGTACAGGCCCGTCCGTACGATGAAGAGAAGGCCCGTCCGTACGATGAAGAGAAGGCCCGTCCGTACGGTCTCGGCCCTTAGGCCTGCGCTCGGTCCAGTAGATAGAGAGGCCGAGTTTGAGAGGCTTGGGAGAAAGGAAAACGAGGCCTTACAAGGGAGAGAGGCCCATAAAGAAGAAGATTCACGTGAGCGTTTGGTGAAGGAAGGAAGTCGCTTTCACCAAGTTGAATTGAGAACGTCCCTATCACCTTCTTCTTCTCTCTTTGTGTCTAACGGTCATATGACCCTCTTCTCCTATATTAATGTATAATCTCTCATATGTAAAATACAACACAACATTATCTAATACTAAGAGAATCCGTTTCCCATCTTCTCCTCTCTACACAAGTGTTTATGTTCTTATTAGCAATGTAGAGAGCCTAGGGGTAAACGGTTAGAGGCTGCCCTTAAGGCAGCCTATTCTCTTCCCAAATCTCACCTAAAGTCTTCTTATTTACTGCTTTACTTAGCCTAGATTACTGATTCTTAATCCTCCTTCTCCTAAGTACACAAACTCTAAGTGTTGTGATACTAGAAGAGGATAAGTCTCAAACTAGTGCTTCTCCTAGTTAGGATCCGCTTACTCTCTAGTATTTGGGTTCTATCTAGCTTGTTTATGGGGGGTTCATCACAAGTTGATGTTCTCTCCTCCTCCTTGAGAATGAGTTAGTTTGTTGTGGGTAAAGGGGGATTCATTCACCAAGTGTTTGTCTACCCTCTCTTGTGAGCTTTGTCTCATAAATCCCAACATGGTATCAGAGCAGGTTCTGTTCTTGGTGATTTAATCTCATTCTCAAAGTCGTTTTCTTAGGAGTTAGCTTAGTTAAAGTTTTAGACTTTGCTTAGGTGTTAAATCGCTTAGCTTAGTTTCTTTAAAGCTTTAATTTTGCTTTTGTTGATTAAATCGATTCTCTAGCAGCTCATTGTTGAGTAAGCTTGGTCTCTTGTCTTGTTAGAATTTGTAGACCAAGTGTGTGGAAAGAAATCGATTTTACAAGCCCCATCCTTAAGCTTTACCGATTTGGTAATAGCTTTGTTTATTTTGGGATGTGTGGGAAGTGATGAACCATTGAGCAAATTGTGTTGTTCATGGTGAGGATTCACGGTTCTTGTGTGCTTGTATGAGCCACGAAATTCTTAGGATTTAGCTCTCTTAGGATTTAGTTAATTTTCCTCTAAAGGTTTGATTTTGCTTTTGTTAAATTTCCTTTAAAGGCTTAATTACTAAATCGCTACTTCTTCTTCTCAATGTTGAGAAAGCTTTGTTTCTGGCCCTATGGTGTGTCCAGATTCAAGCTTGAAGAAGAAAGAGATCTTAATTTTCGCATCTCATGTCCGCTTGGTCAACTAGACTAAAGCTGTTCAAAGATGCATTCTTTTAACCGTTGGACAATAGGCTGTTCCAAAGGCTTTTGTTGTTTCTTCTTTGCTTGGGACCACGAAAAACATCTTCTATATGTTATCTTCGTGGATCTAAAGCCTTAATCTCTTGAAGAACACTTGTTTAAGTGATTCTACAAGGAGTTTTGTTGTTAAACCTTTGGAGAAACTAATTTTCCATAAGGTCCATTGTGTTTCAGCCATTAAAGCACCAAAAGAGATTGTCTTCTTGGATGTTCTTGGCTGTCAAAGCTTCTTTCAACTCAAGAAAACAGAGTTAAACTCTGTCCATAAGAACTCTTGAGCAGATTCTCTATTCTACTCTCCATTCATCTTATACTACCGCCAATACTCTCCCTTATACTCTCACTTTCTATTCTCCATATATACTCTTATTAATTCTCTAAATTCTCTATTTAATTTCAGTAATATTCTCTATACACTAATCTCTAACAATCTCTTGTTTAGAATCTGTTCCATTGAATTTGGTTTCAGCTTCAGCCTTGAAGATTGTGTGGAGCTCGCCTACTATCTCAAGAAGAAGAAGTGGCGAGGTTGAAGGCTACAAGATAGCCATGTAAGAGCGCAGCACAATGCCTGGAGTTAGAACCAAGGGCCACCAAGTCTTTGTTAAGCTGGTGGAAGGTGATGAATCAGTCCAAGAGCATGTGTGTTAGTGCCAAGTTGTTGATCGGATGTGCACAATGGTCTTTAGGAAAGGTGATGCACAAGGTTTCAACTGTTGATTGGATGTGCACAAGAACGGTGATGCACAAGGCTTCAACTGAGGTGATGAGGTTTCAGCCCATCATCAAGTAAAGGTTACGGGGGAGATCAAGTGACTTCAGACCGTACCTCACAGATTCTGCTCGGCCACAAGCAAAAGTTTTTACTTAAAGCTCAGCCGAAGCGTCTCAAAGATCGACTCGGACGAAACCCTTCCACTGCGATTCGGCTTCCGCGTTCTTCATTAAAGTTCGAGACCACAGAGTCATCTTGCCAGTGGAAGTGGAATCATACCAATCCGAGCAGCCGTTCGAAAGTTATGTCCGATTCAGTGGGCATGTGTCAGTCTGACAAATAAAACTGACCGGGTTTAAAACCATGGTTAGAGGAGCGGTCTCAAGGAAGAATTCCAAACCGCAACAGTGATCAACTCTCTCCCTCCTATCCATCAAAACACCATAAAGGCTGTGCTCTAAACTCTTCTCTATTTTAATTCATAAATTCATTACCTTAGTTTCATTACTAGTCTTTAGTCTTTAATATGTTTTCTTAAATTGTCACACTTTTAGAATTTTTCCTTTGATATTCCTCATAGCAAACACTTATTCTTTTCTTCTTTATCACTTGTTTAAGGGTAAAGGAGACTATGAGAGCCTCAAAGAAACTCTAAAGGCGCAAGGATGGAGATCATAAGGAATGTGCTAAAGGCAAGGAGGGCTAAGGAAGTGTAGCGGTTCAAAGGCTTAAAGAGAAGAGAGCTGGTTCTTGACAAACCAAGATCATTGCGACATCAAGGAACGTGGAGACTACACTCTTTTTACTTAACAAAGTTTTCTCCCAAGTGGTTTTCTTTGTTAAGGTTTTTAATGAGGTAGTCCTCACGTGTCCACGCTTGATCTTTGGTCCCCATGGTGTCCCACCGATCAAGCGTGCGGGGGAGTATTAGAATGTACCAAGGAGGAGAGAGGAGAGGCCGGTAAGGCCGAGCCTTGGAAGAAGAGAAGAAAGGCCGGAAAGGCCATGTAAAGGCCGGTGCGGCCATGTCCGTGTCCGTGAGGTACCATGTCCGTGTCCGTGAGGTACCATGTACCGTGTCCGTGAACGGACCCATGTCCGGTGAGCGGCCAGTTAGGCCGTGAACACATTGAAGAGAAGGCCCGTCCGTACAGGCCCGTCCGTACGATGAAGAGAAGGCCCGTCCGTACGATGAAGAGAAGGCCCGTCCGTACGGTCTCGGCCCTTAGGCCTGCGCTCGGTCCAGTAGATAGAGAGGCCGAGTTTGAGAGGCTTGGGAGAAAGGAAAACGAGGCCTTACAAGGGAGAGAGGCCCATAAAGAAGAAGATTCACGTGAGCGTTTGGTGAAGGAAGGAAGTCGCTTTCACCAAGTTGAATTGAGAACGTCCCTATCACCTTCTTCTTCTCTCTTTGTGTCTAACGGTCATATGACCCTCTTCTCCTATATTAATGTATAATCTCTCATATGTAAAATACAACACAACATTATCTAATACTAAGAGAATCCGTTTCCCATCTTCTCCTCTCTACACAAGTGTTTATGTTCTTATTAGCAATGTAGAGAGCCTAGGGGTAAACGGTTAGAGGCTGCCCTTAAGGCAGCCTATTCTCTTCCCAAATCTCACCTAAAGTCTTCTTATTTACTGCTTTACTTAGCCTAGATTACTGATTCTTAATCCTCCTTCTCCTAAGTACACAAACTCTAAGTGTTGTGATACTAGAAGAGGATAAGTCTCAAACTAGTGCTTCTCCTAGTTAGGATCCGCTTACTCTCTAGTATTTGGGTTCTATCTAGCTTGTTTATGGGGGGTTCATCACAAGTTGATGTTCTCTCCTCCTCCTTGAGAATGAGTTAGTTTGTTGTGGGTAAAGGGGGATTCATTCACCAAGTGTTTGTCTACCCTCTCTTGTGAGCTTTGTCTCATAAATCCCAACAACAGTAACAAAGCTGTTTACTGCTTTGAATCAATGTTTTCTCGGTTTTCGTATGTTTCGGGACAAAATGGGTAAAAGTGGTGTCTAAACACTCCAAATTCAACTCGAGCTCTTATAATTAGTCAAATGCATTGGATTGCTACATAGTTTGACCCTAGAAAGAGTAACATAGGTGTTTATTGCTTCGAATGAATGTTTTCTCTCGGTTTTAGCCTGTTTTCTTGGTTTATGCCTATTTTAGGATATAACGGGTTTAAGTATTGTCTAAACACTCCAAATTCATCCCGAAGTCTTACAATTAGTCAAATGCATTGGTTTGTCACACATTCTAACCCTAGAAACAGTAACAAATCTTTTTACTACTTTGAATCAATGTTTTTTCGGTTTTAGCCTGTTTCGGGACAAAATGGGTATAATTGGTGTCTAAAGACTCCAAATTAAACTCGAGCTCTTATAATTAGTCAAATGCATTGGATTGCTACATATTTTCGACCTAGAAAGAGTAACATAGCTGCTTATTGCTTCGCATCAATGTTTTCTCTCGGTTTTAGCCTGTTTTCTCGGTTTATGCCTATTTTGGGATATAACGGCTTTTAGTGTTGTCTAAACACTCCAAATTCATCCTGAACTCTTAGAATTAGTTAAATGCATTGGTTTGTCAAACATTCTGACCCTAGAAACAGTGAAAAAGCTGTTTACTGCTTTGAATCAATGTTTTCTCGGTTTTAGCCTGTTTCGGGACAAAATGGGTTTAAGTGTTGTCTAAACACTCCAAATTCATTCCGAACTTTTACAATTAGTCAAATGCATAGAATTTTCACACATTTTGACCCTAGAAACAGTAACAAAGCTGTTTACTGCTTTGAATCAATGTTTTCTCGGTTTAGCCTGTTTCGGGACAAAATGGGTATAAGTGGTGGCTAAACACTCCAAATTCATTCCGAACTCTTACAATAAGTCAAATGCATGGGATTGGCACACATTCTAACCCTAGAAACAGTAACAAATCTTTTGACTACTTTGAATCAATGTTTTCTCGGGTTTAGCCTGTTTCGTGACAAAATGGGTAAAAGTGGTGTCTAAACACTCCAAATTCAACTCGAGCTCTTATAATTAGTCAAATGCATTGGATTGCTACATATTTTGACCCTAGAAAGAGTAACATAGCTGTTTACTACTTTGAATCAATGTTTTCTCTCGGTTTTAGCCTGTTTTCTCGGTTTATGCCTATTTTAGGATATAATGGGTTTAAGTGTTGTCTAAACACTCCGAATTTATCCCAAACTCTTACAAGTAGTCAAATGCATTGGTTTGTCACATATTCTAACCCTAGAAACACTAACAAATCTTTTTACTACTTTGAATCAATGTTTTCTCGGTTTTAGCTTGTTTCGGGACAAAATGGGTATAATTGGTGTCTAAACACTCCAAATTCAACCCAAACTCTTATAATTAGTCAAATGCATTGGATTGTTACATATTTTGACCCTGGAAAGAGTAACAAAGCTGTTTATTGCTTCGAATCAATGTTTTCTCTCGGTTTTAGCCTGTTTTCTCGGTTTATGCCTATTTTGGGATATAACGGCTTTTAGTATTGTCTAAACGCTCCAAATTCATCCCGAACTCTTAGAATTAGTCAAATGCATTGGTTTGTCAATCATTCTGACCCTAGAAACAGTAACAAAGCTGTTTACTGCTTTGAATCAATGTTTTCTCGGTTTTCGTATGTTTCGGGACAAAATGGGTAAAAGTGGTGTCTAAACACTCCAAATTCAACTCGAGCTCTTATAATTAGTCAAATGCATTGGATTGCTACATAGTTTGACCCTAGAAAAAGTAACATAGGTGTTTATTGCTTCGAATGAATGTTTTCTCTCGGTTTTAGCCTGTTTTCTTGGTTTATGCCTATTTTAGGATATAACGGGTTTAAGTATTGTCTAAACACTCCAAATTCATCCCGAAGTCTTACAATTAGTCAAATGCATTGGTTTGTCACACATTCTAACCCTAGAAACAGTAACAAATCTTTTTACTACTTTGAATCAATGTTTTTTCGGTTTTAGCCTGTTTCGGGACAAAATGGGTATAATTGGTGTCTAAAGACTCCAAATTAAACTCGAGCTCTTATAATTAGTCAAATGCATTGGATTGCTACATATTTTCGACCTAGAAAGAGTAACATAGCTGCTTATTGCTTCGCATCAATGTTTTCTCTCGGTTTTAGCCTGTTTTCTCGGTTTATGCCTATTTTGGGATATAACGGCTTTTAGTGTTGTCTAAACACTCCAAATTCATCCTGAACTCTTAGAATTAGTTAAATGCATTGGTTTGTCAAACATTCTGACCCTAGAAACAGTGAAAAAGCTGTTTACTGCTTTGAATCAATGTTTTCTCGGTTTTAGCCTGTTTCGGGACAAAATGGGTTTAAGTGTTGTCTAAACACTCCAAATTCATTCCGAACTTTTACAATTAGTCAAATGCATAGAATTTTCACACATTTTGACCCTAGAAACAGTAACAAAGCTGTTTACTGCTTTGAATCAATGTTTTCTCGGTTTAGCCTGTTTCGGGACAAAATGGGTATAAGTGGTGGCTAAACACTCCAAATTCATTCCGAACTCTTACAATAAGTCAAATGCAAGGGATTGGCACACATTCTAACCCTAGAAACAGTAACAAATCTTTTGACTACTTTGAATCAATGTTTTCTCGGGTTTAGCCTGTTTCGTGACAAAATGGGTAAAACTGGTGTCTAAACACTCCAAATTCAACCCGAGCTCTTATAATTAGTAAAATGCATTGGATTGTTACATATTTTGACCCTAGAAAGAGTAACATAGCTGTTTACTACTTTGAATCAATGTTTTCTCTCGGTTTTAGCCTGTTTTCTCGGTTTATGCCTATTTTAGGATATAATGGGTTTAAGTGTTGTCTAAACACTCCGAATTCATCCCAAACTCTTACAAGTAGTCAAATGCATTGGTTTGTCACACATTGTAACCCTAGAAACAGTAACAAATCTTTTTACTACTTTGAATCAATGTTTTCTCGGTTTTAGCTTGTTTCGGGACAAAATGGGTATAATTGGTGTCTAAACACTCCAAATTCAACCCAAACTCTTATAATTAGTCAAATGCATTGGATTGTTACATATTTTGACCCTAGAAAGAGTAACAAAGCTGTTTATATCTTCGAATCTATGTTTTCTCTCGGTTTTAGCCTGTTTTCTCGGTTTATGCCTATTTTGGGATATAACGGCTTTTAGTATTGTCTAAACACTCCAAATTCATTCCAAACTCTTAGAATTAGTCAAATGCATTGGTTTGTCAATCATTCTGACCCTAGAAACAGTAACAAAGCTGTTTACTGCTTTGAATCAATGTTTTCTCGGTTTTAGTCTATTTCGGGACAAAATGGATAAAAGTGGTGTCTAAACACTCCAAATTCAACTCGAGCTCTTATAATTAGTCAAATGCATTGGATTGCTACATATTTTGACCCTAGAAAGAGTAACATAGCTGTTTATTGCTTCGAATCAATGTTTTCTCTCGGTTTTAGCCTGTTTTCTCGGTTTATGCCTATTTTGGGATAAAACGGCTTTTAGTGTTGTCTAAACACTCCAAATTCATCCTCAACTCTTAGAATTAGTTAAATGCATTGGTTTGTCAAACATTCTGACCCTAGAAACAGTGACAAAGCTGTTTACTGCTTTGAATCAATGTTTTCTCGGTTTTAGCCTGTTTCGGGACAAAATGGGTTTGTTGTCTAAACACTCCAAATTCATCCCGAACTTTTACAATTAGTCAAATACATAGAACTTTCACACATTTTAACCCTAGAAACAGTAACAAAGCTGTTTACTGCTTTGAATCAATGTTTTCTCGGTTTAGCCTGTTTCGGGACAAAATGGGTATAAGTGGTGTCTAAACACTCCAAATTCATTCTGAACTCTTACAATAAGTCAAATGCATGGGATTGGCACACATTATAACCCTAGAAACAGTAACAAATCTTTTGACTACTTTGAATCAATGTTTTCTCGGGTTTAGCCTGTTTCGTGACAAAATGGGTAAAACTGGTGTCTAAACACTCCAAATTCAACCCGAGCTCTTATAATTAGTAAAATGCATTGGATTGTTACATATTTTGACCCTAGAAAGAGTAACATAGCTGTTTACTACTTTGAATCAATGTTTTCTCTCGGTTTTAGCCTGTTTTCTCGGTTTATGCCTATTTTAGGATATAATGGGTTTAAGTATTGTCTAAACACTCCAAATTCATTCCAAACTCTTAGAATTAGTCAAATGCATTGGTTTGTCAATCATTCTTACCCTAGAAACAGTAAAAAAGCTGTTTACTGCTTTGAATCAATGTTTTCTCGGTTTTAGTCTATTTCGGGACAAAATGGATAAAAGTGGTGTCTAAACACTCCAAATTCAACTCGAGCTCTTATAATTAGTCAAATGCATTGGATTGCTACATATTTTGACCCTAGAAAGAGTAACATAGCTGTTTATTGCTTCGAATCAATGTTTTCTCTCGGTTTTAGCCTGTTTTCTCGGTTTATGCCTATTTTGGGATAAAACGGCTTTTAGTGTTGTCTAAACACTCCAAATTCATCCTCAACTCTTAGAATTAGTTAAATGCATTGGTTTGTCAAACATTCTGACCCTAGAAACAGTGACAAAGCTGTTTACTGCTTTGAATCAATGTTTTCTCGGTTTTAGCCTGTTTCGGGACAAAATGGGTTTAAGTGTTGTCTAAACACTCCAAATTCATCCCGAACTTTTACAATTAGTCAAATACATAGAACTTTCACACATTTTAACCCTAGAAACAGTAACAAAGCTGTTTACTGCTTTGAATCAATGTTTTCTCGGTTTAGCCTGTTTCGGGACAAAATGGGTATAAGTGGTGTCTAAACACTCCAAATTCATTCTGAACTCTTACAATAAGTCAAATGCATGGGATTGGCACACATTCTAACCCTAGAAACAGTAACAAATCTTTTGACTACTTTGAATCAATGTTTTCTCGGGTTTAGCCTGTTTCGTGACAAAATGGGTAAAACTGGTGTCTAAACACTCCAAATTCAACCCGAGCTCTTATAATTAGTAAAATGCATTGGATTGTTACATATTTTGACCCTAGAAAGAGTAACATAGCTGTTTACTACTTTGAATCAATGTTTTCTCTCGGTTTTAGCCTGTTTTCTCGGTTTATGCCTATTTTAGGATATAATGGGTTTAAGTGTTGTCTAAACACTCCGAATTCATCCCAAACTCTTACAAGTAGTCAAATGCATTGGTTTGTCATACATTCTAACCCTAGAAACAATAACAAATCTTTTTACTACTTTGAATCAATGTTTTCTCGGTTTTAGCTTGTTTCGGGACAAAATGGGTATAATTGGTGTCTAAACACTCCAAATTCAACCCAAACTCTTATAATTAGTCAAATGCATTGGATTACATATTTTGACCCTGGAAAGAGTAACAAAGCTGTTTATTGCTTCGAATCAATGTTTCTCTCGGTTTTAGCCTGTTTTCTCGGTTTATGCCTATTTTGGGATATAACGGCTTTTAGTATTGTCTAAACGCTCCAAATTCATCCCAAACTCTTAGAATTAGTCAAATGCATTGGTTTGTCAATCATTCTGACCCTAGAAACAGTAACAAAGCTGTTTACTGCTTTGAATCAATGTTTTCTCGGTTTTCGTCTGTTTCGGGACAAAATGGGTAAAAGTGGTGTCTAAACACTCCAAATTCAACTCGAGCTCTTATAATTAGTCAAATGCATTGGATTGCTACATAGTTTGACCCTAGAAAGAGTAACATAGGTGTTTATTGTTTCGAATCAATGTTTTCTCTCGGTTTTAGCCTGTTTTCTCGGTTTATGCCTATTTTAGGATATAACGGGTTTAAGTATTGTCTAAACACTCCAAATTCATCCCGAACTCTTACAATTAGTCAAATGCATTGGTTTGTCACAAATTCTAACCCTAGAAACAGTAACAAATCTTTTTACTACTTTGAATCAATGTTTTCTCGGTTTTAGCCTGTTTTGGGACAAAATGGGTATAATTGGTGTCTAAACACTCCAAATTCAACCCAAACTCTTATAATTAGTCAAATGCATTGGATTGTTACATATTTTGACCCTAGTAAGAGTAACAAAGCTGTTTATTGCTTCGAGTCAATGTTTTCTCGGTTTATGCCTATTTTGGGATATAACGGCTTTTAGTATTGTCTAAACACTCCAAATTCATCCCGAACTCTTAGAATTAGTCAAATGCATTGGTTTGTCAATCATTCTGACCCTAGAAACAGTAACAAAGCTGTTTACTGCTTTGAATCAATGTTTTCTCGGTTTTAGTCTATTTCGGGACAAAATGGATAAAAGTGGTGTCTAAACACTCCAAATTCAACTCGAGCTCTTATAATTAGTCAAATGCATTGGATTGCTACATATTTTGAACCTAGAAAGAGTAACATAGCTGTTTATTGCTTCGAATCAATGTTTTCTCTCGGTTTTAGCCTGTTTTCTCGGTTTATGCCTATTTTGGGATAAAACGGCTTTTAGTGTTGTCTAAACACTCCAAATTCATCCTGAACTCTTAGAATTAGTTAAATGCATTGGTTTGTCAAACATTCTGACCCTAGAAACAGTGACAAAGCTGTTTACTGCTTTGAATCAATGTTTTCTCGGTTTTAGCCTGTTTCGGGACAAAATGGGTTTAAGTGTTGTCTAAACACTCCAAATTCATCCCGAACTTTTACAATTAGTCAAATACATAGAACTTTCACACATTTTGACCCTAGAAACAGTAACAAAGCTGTTTACTGCTTTGAATCAATGTTTTCTCGGTTTAGCCTGTTTCGGGACAAAATGGGTATAAGTGGTGTCTAAACACTCCAAATTCATTCCGAACTCTTACGATAAGTCAAATGCATGGGATTGGCACACATTCTAACCCTAGAAACAGTAACAAATCTTTTGACTACTTTGAATCAATGTTTTCTCGGGTTTAGCCTGTTTCGTGACAAAATGGGTAAAACTGGTGTCTAAACACTCCAAATTCAACCCGAGCTCTTATAATTAGTAAAATGCATTGGATTGTTACATATTTTGACCCTAGAAAGAGTAACATAGCTGTTTACTACTTTGAATCAATGTTTTCTCTCGGTTTTAGCCTGTTTTCTCGGTTTATGCCTATTTTAGGATATAATGGGTTTAAGTGTTGTCTAAACACTCCGAATTCATCCCAAACTCTTACAAGTAGTCAAATGCATTGGTTTGTCACACATTGTAACCCTAGAAACAGTAACAAATCTTTTTACTACTTTGAATCAATGTTTTCTCGGTTTTAGCTTGTTTCGGGACAAAATGGGTATAATTGGTGTCTAAACACTCCAAATTCAATCCAAACTCTTATAATTAGTCAAATGCATTGGATTGTTACATATTTTGACCCTAGAAAGAGTAACAAAGCTGTTTATTGCTTCGAATCTATGTTTTCTCTCGGTTTTAGCCTGTTTTCTCGGTTTATGCCTATTTTGGGATATAACGGCTTTTAGTATTGTCTAAACGCTCCAAATTCATTCCAAACTCTTAGAATTAGTCAAATGCATTGGTTTGTCAATCATTCTGACCCTAGAAACAGTAACAAAGCTGTTTACTGCTTTGAATCAATGTTTTCTCGGTTTTAGTCTATTTCGGGACAAAATGGATAAAAGTGGTGTCTAAACACTCCAAATTCAACTCGAGCTCTTATAATTAGTCAAATGCATTGGATTGCTACATATTTTGACCCTAGAAAGAGTAACATAGCTGTTTATTGCTTCGAATCAATGTTTTCTCTCGGTTTTAGCCTGTTTTCTCGGTGTATGCCTATTTTGGGATAAAACGGCTTTTAGTGTTGTCTAAACACTCCAAATTCATCCTCAACTCTTAGAATTAGTTAAATGCATTGGTTTGTCAAACATTCTGACCCTAGAAACAGTGACAAAGCTGTTTACTGCTTTGAATCAATGTTTTCTCGGTTTTAGCCTGTTTCGGGACAAAATGGGTTTAAGTGTTGTCTAAACACTCCAAATTCATCCCGAACTTTTACAATTAGTCAAATACATAGAACTTTCACACATTTTAACCCTAGAAACAGTAACAAAGCTGTTTACTGCTTTGAATCAATGTTTTCTCGGTTTAGCCTGTTTCGGGACAAAATGGGTATAAGTGGTGTCTAAACACTCCAAATTCATTCCGAACTCTTACAATAAGTCAAATGCATGGGATTGGCACACATTCTAACCCTAGAAACAGTAACAAATCTTTTGACTACTTTGAATCAATGTTTTCTCGGGTTTAGCCTGTTTCGTGACAAAATGGGTAAAACTGGTGTCTAAACACTCCAAATTCAACCCGAGCTCTTATAATTAGTAAAATGCATTGGATTGTTACATATTTTGACCCTAGAAAGAGTAACATAGCTGTTTACTACTTTGAATCAATGTTTTCTCTCGGTTTTAGCCTGTTTTCTCGGTTTATGCCTATTTTAGGATATAATGGGTTTAAGTGTTGTCTAAACACTCCGAATTCATTCCAAACTCTTACAAGTAGTCAAATGCATTGGTTTGTCATACATTCTAACCCTAGAAACACTAACAAATCTTTTTACTACTTTGAATCAATGTTTTCTCGGTTTTAGCTTGTTTCGGGACAAAATGGGTATAATTGGTGTCTAAACACTCCAAATTCAACCCAAACTCTTATAATTAGTCAAATGCATTGGATTGTTACATATTTTGACCCTGGAAAGAGTAACAAAGCTGTTTATTGCTTCGAATCAATGTTTCTCTCGGTTTTAGCCTGTTTTCTCGGTTTATGCCTATTTTGGGATATAACGGCTTTTAGTATTGTCTAAACGCTCCAAATTCATCCCAAACTCTTAGAATTAGTCAAATGCATTGGTTTGTCAATCATTCTGACCCTAGAAACAGTAACAAAGCTGTTTACTGCTTTGAATCAATGTTTTCTCGGTTTTCGTCTGTTTCGGGACAAAATGGGTAAAAGTGGTGTCTAAACACTCCAAATTCAACTCGAGCTCTTATAATTAGTCAAATGCATTGGATTGCTACATAGTTTGACCCTAGAAAGAGTAACATAGGTGTTTATTGCTTCGAATCAATGTTTTCTCTCGGTTTTAGCCTGTTTTCTCGGTTTATGCCTATTTTAGGATATAACGGGTTTAAGTATTGTCTAAACACTCCAAATTCATCCCGAACTCTTACAATTAGTCAAATGCATTGGTTTGTCACAAATTCTAACCCTAGAAACAGTAACAAATCTTTTTACTACTTTGAATCAATGTTTTCTCGGTTTTAGCCTGTTTTGGGACAAAATGGGTATAATTGGTGTCTAAACACTCCAAATTCAACCCAAACTCTTATAATTAGTCAAATGCATTGGATTGTTACATATTTTGACCCTAGAAAGAGTAACAAAGCTGTTTATTGCTTCGAATCAATGTTTTCTCTCGGTTTTAGCCTGTTTTGGGATATAACGGCTTTTAGTATTGTCTAAACACTCCAAATTCATCCCGAACTCTTAGAATTAGTCAAATGCATTGGTTTGTCAATCATTCTGACCCTAGAAACAGTAACAAAGCTGTTTACTGCTTTGAATCAATGTTTTCTCGGTTTTAGTTTATTTCGGGACAAAATGGATAAAAGTGGTGTCTAAACACTCCAAATTCAACTCGAGCTCTTATAATTAGTCAAATGCATTGGATTGCTACATATTTTGACCCTAGAAAGAGTAACATAGCTGTTTATTGCTTCGAATCAATGTTTTCTCTCGGTTTTAGCCTGTTTTCTCGGTTTATGCCTATTTTGGGATAAAACGGCTTTTAGTGTTGTCTAAACACTCCAAATTCATCCTGAACTCTTAGAATTAGTTAAATGCATTGGTTTGTCAAACATTCTGACCCTAGAAACAGTGACAAAGCTGTTTACTGCTTTGAATCAATGTTTTCTCGGTTTTAGCCTGTTTCGGGACAAAATGGGTTTAAGTGTTGTCTAAACACTCCAAATTCATCCCGAACTTTTACAATTAGTCAAATACATAGAACTTTCACACATTTTGACCCTAGAAACAGTAACAAAGCTGTTTACTGCTTTGAATCAATGTTTTCTCGGTTTAGCCTGTTTCGGGACAAAATGGGTATAAGTGGTGTCTAAACACTCCAAATTCATTCCGAACTCTTACGATAAGTCAAATGCATGGGATTGGCACACATTCTAACCCTAGAAACAGTAACAAATCTTTTGACTACTTTGAATCAATGTTTTCTCGGGTTTAGCCTGTTTCGTGACAAAATGGGTAAAACTGGTGTCTAAACACTCCAAATTCAACCCGAGCTCTTATAATTAGTAAAATGCATTGGATTGTTACATATTTTGACCCTAGAAAGAGTAACATAGCTGTTTACTACTTTGAATCAATGTTTTCTCTCGGTTTTAGCCTGTTTTCTCGGTTTATGCCTATTTTAGGATATAATGGGTTTAAGTGTTGTCTAAACACTCCGAATTCATCCCAAACTCTTACAAGTAGTCAAATGCATTGGTTTGTCATACATTCTAACCCTAGAAACACTAACAAATCTTTTTACTACTTTGAATCAATGTTTTCTCGGTTTTAGCTTGTTTCGGGACAAAATGGGTATAATTGGTGTCTAAACACTCCAAATTCAACCCAAACTCTTATAATTAGTCAAATGCATTGGATTGTTACATATTTTGACCCTGGAAAGAGTAACAAAGCTGTTTATTGCTTCGAATCAATGTTTCTCTCGGTTTTAGCCTGTTTTCTCGGTTTATGCCTATTTTGGGATATAACGGCTTTTAGTATTGTCTAAATGCTCCAAATTCATCCCAAACTCTTAGAATTAGTCAAATGCATTGGTTTGTCAATCATTCTGACCCTAGAAACAGTAACAAAGCTGTTTACTGCTTTGAATCAATGTTTTCTCGGTTTTCGTCTGTTTCGGGACAAAATGGGTAAAAGTGGTGTCTAAACACTCCAAATTCAACTCGAGCTCTTATAATTAGTCAAATGCATTGGATTGCTACATAGTTTGACCCTAGAAAGAGTAACATAGGTGTTTATTGCTTCGAATCAATGTTTTCTCTCGGTTTTAGCCTGTTTTCTCGGTTTATGCCTATTTTAGGATATAACGGGTTTAAGTATTGTCTAAACACTCCAAATTCATCCCGAACTCTTACAATTAGTCAAATGCATTGGTTTGTCACAAATTCTAACCCTAGAAACAGTAACAAATCTTTTTACTACTTTGAATCAATGTTTTCTCGGTTTTAGCCTGTTTTGGGACAAAATGGGTATAATTGGTGTCTAAACACTCCAAATTCAACCCAAACTCTTATAATTAGTCAAATGCATTGGATTGTTACATATTTTGACCCTAGAAAGAGTAACAAAGCTGTTTATTGCTTCGAATCAATGTTTTCTCTCGGTTTTAGCCTGTTTTGGGATATAACGGCTTTTAGTATTGTCTAAACACTCCAAATTCATCCCGAACTCTTAGAATTAGTCAAATGCATTGGTTTGTCAATCATTCTGACCCTAGAAACAGTAACAAAGCTGTTTACTGCTTTGAATCAATGTTTTCTCGGTTTTAGTCTATTTCGGGACAAAATGGATAAAAGTGGTGTCTAAACACTCCAAATTCAACTCGAGCTCTTATAATTAGTCAAATGCATTGGATTGCTACATATTTTGACCCTAGAAAGAGTAACATAGCTGTTTATTGCTTCGAATCAATGTTTTCTCTCGGTTTTAGCCTGTTTTCTCGGTTTATGCCTATTTTGGGATAAAACGGCTTTTAGTGTTGTCTAAACACTCCAAATTCATCCTGAACTCTTAGAATTAGTTAAATGCATTGGTTTGTCAAACATTCTGACCCTAGAAACAGTGACAAAGCTGTTTACTGCTTTGAATCAATGTTTTCTCGGTTTTAGCCTGTTTCGGGACAAAATGGGTTTAAGTGTTGTCTAAACACTCCAAATTCATCCCGAACTTTTACAATTAGTCAAATACATAGAACTTTCACACATTTTGACCCTAGAAACAGTAACAAAGCTGTTTACTGCTTTGAATCAATGTTTTCTCGGTTTAGCCTGTTTCGGGACAAAATGGGTATAAGTGGTGTCTAAACACTCCAAATTCATTCCGAACTCTTACGATAAGTCAAATGCATGGGATTGGCACACATTCTAACCCTAGAAACAGTAACAAATCTTTTGACTACTTTGAATCAATGTTTTCTCGGGTTTAGCCTGTTTCGTGACAAAATGGGTAAAACTGGTGTCTAAACACTCCAAATTCAACCCGAGCTCTTATAATTAGTAAAATGCATTGGATTGTTACATATTTTGACCCTAGAAAGAGTAACATAGCTGTTTACTACTTTGAATCAATGTTTTCTCTCGGTTTTAGCCTGTTTTCTCGGTTTATGCCTATTTTAGGATATAATGGGTTTAAGTGTTGTCTAAACACTCCGAATTCATCCCAAACTCTTACAAGTAGTCAAATGCATTGGTTTGTCATACATTCTAACCCTAGAAACACTAACAAATCTTTTTACTACTTTGAATCAATGTTTTCTCGGTTTTAGCTTGTTTCGGGACAAAATGGGTATAATTGGTGTCTAAACACTCCAAATTCAACCCAAACTCTTATAATTAGTCAAATGCATTGGATTGTTACATATTTTGACCCTGGAAAGAGTAACAAAGCTGTTTATTGCTTCGAATCAATGTTTCTCTCGGTTTTAGCCTGTTTTCTCGGTTTATGCCTATTTTGGGATATAACGGCTTTTAGTATTGTCTAAATGCTCCAAATTCATCCCAAACTCTTAGAATTAGTCAAATGCATTGGTTTGTCAATCATTCTGACCCTAGAAACAGTAACAAAGCTGTTTACTGCTTTGAATCAATGTTTTCTCGGTTTTCGTCTGTTTCGGGACAAAATGGGTAAAAGTGGTGTCTAAACACTCCAAATTCAACTCGAGCTCTTATAATTAGTCAAATGCATTGGATTGCTACATAGTTTGACCCTAGAAAGAGTAACATAGGTGTTTATTGCTTCGAATCAATGTTTTCTCTCGGTTTTAGCCTGTTTTCTCGGTTTATGCCTATTTTAGGATATAACGGGTTTAAGTATTGTCTAAACACTCCAAATTCATCCCGAACTCTTACAATTAGTCAAATGCATTGGTTTGTCACAAATTCTAACCCTAGAAACAGTAACAAATCTTTTTACTACTTTGAATCAATGTTTTCTCGGTTTTAGCCTGTTTTGGGACAAAATGGGTATAATTGGTGTCTAAACACTCCAAATTCAACCCAAACTCTTATAATTAGTCAAATGCATTGGATTGTTACATATTTTGACCCTAGAAAGAGTAACAAAGCTGTTTATTGCTTCGAATCAATGTTTTCTCTCGGTTTTAGCCTGTTTTGGGATATAACGGCTTTTAGTATTGTCTAAACACTCCAAATTCATCCCGAACTCTTAGAATTAGTCAAATGCATTGGTTTGTCAATCATTCTGACCCTAGAAACAGTAACAAAGCTGTTTACTGCTTTGAATCAATGTTTTCTCGGTTTTAGTCTATTTCGGGACAAAATGGATAAAAGTGGTGTCTAAACACTCCAAATTCAACTCGAGCTCTTATAATTAGTCAAATGCATTGGATTGCTACATATTTTGACCCTAGAAAGAGTAACATAGCTGTTTATTGCTTCGAATCAATGTTTTCTCTCGGTTTTAGCCTGTTTTCTCGGTTTATGCCTATTTTGGGATAAAACGGCTTTTAGTGTTGTCTAAACACTCCAAATTCATCCTGAACTCTTAGAATTAGTTAAATGCATTGGTTTGTCAAACATTCTGACCCTAGAAACAGTGACAAAGCTGTTTACTGCTTTGAATCAATGTTTTCTCGGTTTTAGCCTGTTTCGGGACAAAATGGGTTTAAGTGTTGTCTAAACACTCCAAATTCATCCCGAACTTTTACAATTAGTCAAATACATAGAACTTTCACACATTTTGACCCTAGAAACAGTAACAAAGCTGTTTACTGCTTTGAATCAATGTTTTCTCGGTTTAGCCTGTTTCGGGACAAAATGGGTATAAGTGGTGTCTAAACACTCCAAATTCATTCCGAACTCTTACGATAAGTCAAATGCATGGGATTGGCACACATTCTAACCCTAGAAACAGTAACAAATCTTTTGACTACTTTGAATCAATGTTTTCTCGGGTTTAGCCTGTTTCGTGACAAAATGGGTAAAACTGGTGTCTAAACACTCCAAATTCAACCCGAGCTCTTATAATTAGTAAAATGCATTGGATTGTTACATATTTTGACCCTAGAAAGAGTAACATAGCTGTTTACTACTTTGAATCAATGTTTTCTCTCGGTTTTAGCCTGTTTTCTCGGTTTATGCCTATTTTAGGATATAATGGGTTTAAGTGTTGTCTAAACACTCCGAATTCATCCCAAACTCTTACAAGTAGTCAAATGCATTGGTTTGTCACACATTGTAACCCTAGAAACAGTAACAAATCTTTTTACTACTTTGAATCAATGTTTTCTCGGTTTTAGCTTGTTTCGGGACAAAATGGGTATAATTGGTGTCTAAACACTCCAAATTCAACCCAAACTCTTATAATTAGTCAAATGCATTGGATTGTTACATATTTTGACCCTAGAAAGAGTAACAAAGCTGTTTATTGCTTCGAATCTATGTTTTCTCTCGGTTTTAGCCTGTTTTCTCGGTTTATGCCTATTTTGGGATATAACGGCTTTTAGTATTGTCTAAACGCTCCAAATTCATTCCAAACTCTTAGAATTAGTCAAATGCATTGGTTTGTCAATCATTCTGACCCTAGAAACAGTAACAAAGCTGTTTACTGCTTTGAATCAATGTTTTCTCGGTTTTAGTCTATTTCGGGACAAAATGGATAAAAGTGGTGTCTAAACACTCCAAATTCAACTCGAGCTCTTATAATTAGTCAAATGCATTGGATTGCTACATATTTTGACCCTAGAAAGAGTAACATAGCTGTTTATTGCTTCGAATCAATGTTTTCTCTCGGTTTTAGCCTGTTTTCTCGGTGTATGCCTATTTTGGGATAAAACGGCTTTTAGTGTTGTCTAAACACTCCAAATTCATCCTCAACTCTTAGAATTAGTTAAATGCATTGGTTTGTCAAACATTCTGACCCTAGAAACAGTGACAAAGCTGTTTACTGCTTTGAATCAATGTTTTCTCGGTTTTAGCCTGTTTCGGGACAAAATGGGTTTAAGTGTTGTCTAAACACTCCAAATTCATCCCGAACTTTTACAATTAGTCAAATACATAGAACTTTCACACATTTTAACCCTAGAAACAGTAACAAAGCTGTTTACTGCTTTGAATCAATGTTTTCTCGGTTTAGCCTGTTTCGGGACAAAATGGGTATAAGTGGTGTCTAAACACTCCAAATTCATTCCGAACTCTTACAATAAGTCAAATGCATGGGATTGGCACACATTCTAACCCTAGAAACAGTAACAAATCTTTTGACTACTTTGAATCAATGTTTTCTCGGGTTTAGCCTGTTTCGTGACAAAATGGGTAAAACTGGTGTCTAAACACTCCAAATTCAACCCGAGCTCTTATAATTAGTAAAATGCATTGGATTGTTACATATTTTGACCCTAGAAAGAGTAACATAGCTGTTTACTACTTTGAATCAATGTTTTCTCTCGGTTTTAGCCTGTTTTCTCGGTTTATGCCTATTTTAGGATATAATGGGTTTAAGTGTTGTCTAAACACTCCGAATTCATCCCAAACTCTTACAAGTAGTCAAATGCATTGGTTTGTCATACATTCTAACCCTAGAAACACTAACAAATCTTTTTACTACTTTGAATCAATGTTTTCTCGGTTTTAGCTTGTTTCGGGACAAAATGGGTATAATTGGTGTCTAAACACTCCAAATTCAACCCAAACTCTTATAATTAGTCAAATGCATTGGATTGTTACATATTTTGACCCTGGAAAGAGTAACAAAGCTGTTTATTGCTTCGAATCAATGTTTCTCTCGGTTTTAGCCTGTTTTCTCGGTTTATGCCTATTTTGGGATATAACGGCTTTTAGTATTGTCTAAACGCTCCAAATTCATCCCAAACTCTTAGAATTAGTCAAATGCATTGGTTTGTCAATCATTCTGACCCTAGAAACAGTAACAAAGCTGTTTACTGCTTTGAATCAATGTTTTCTCGGTTTTCGTCTGTTTCGGGACAAAATGGGTAAAAGTGGTGTCTAAACACTCCAAATTCAACTCGAGCTCTTATAATTAGTCAAATGCATTGGATTGCTACATAGTTTGACCCTAGAAAGAGTAACATAGGTGTTTATTGCTTCGAATCAATGTTTTCTCTCGGTTTTAGCCTGTTTTCTCGGTTTATGCCTATTTTAGGATATAACGGGTTTAAGTATTGTCTAAACACTCCAAATTCATCCCGAACTCTTACAATTAGTCAAATGCATTGGTTTGTCACAAATTCTAACCCTAGAAACAGTAACAAATCTTTTTACTACTTTGAATCAATGTTTTCTCGGTTTTAGCCTGTTTTGGGACAAAATGGGTATAATTGGTGTCTAAACACTCCAAATTCAACCCAAACTCTTATAATTAGTCAAATGCATTGGATTGTTACATATTTTGACCCTAGAAAGAGTAACAAAGCTGTTTATTGCTTCGAATCAATGTTTTCTCTCGGTTTTAGCCTGTTTTGGGATATAACGGCTTTTAGTATTGTCTAAACACTCCAAATTCATCCCGAACTCTTAGAATTAGTCAAATGCATTGGTTTGTCAATCATTCTGACCCTAGAAACAGTAACAAAGCTGTTTACTGCTTTGAATCAATGTTTTCTCGGTTTTAGTCTATTTCGGGACAAAATGGATAAAAGTGGTGTCTAAACACTCCAAATTCAACTCGAGCTCTTATAATTAGTCAAATGCATTGGATTGCTACATATTTTGACCCTAGAAAGAGTAACATAGCTGTTTATTGCTTCGAATCAATGTTTTCTCTCGGTTTTAGCCTGTTTTCTCGGTTTATGCCTATTTTGGGATAAAACGGCTTTTAGTGTTGTCTAAACACTCCAAATTCATCCTGAACTCTTAGAATTAGTTAAATGCATTGGTTTGTCAAACATTCTGACCCTAGAAACAGTGACAAAGCTGTTTACTGCTTTGAATCAATGTTTTCTCGGTTTTAGCCTGTTTCGGGACAAAATGGGTTTAAGTGTTGTCTAAACACTCCAAATTCATCCCGAACTTTTACAATTAGTCAAATACATAGAACTTTCACACATTTTGACCCTAGAAACAGTAACAAAGCTGTTTACTGCTTTGAATCAATGTTTTCTCGGTTTAGCCTGTTTCGGGACAAAATGGGTATAAGTGGTGTCTAAACACTCCAAATTCATTCCGAACTCTTACGATAAGTCAAATGCATGGGATTGGCACACATTCTAACCCTAGAAACAGTAACAAATCTTTTGACTACTTTGAATCAATGTTTTCTCGGGTTTAGCCTGTTTCGTGACAAAATGGGTAAAACTGGTGTCTAAACACTCCAAATTCAACCCGAGCTCTTATAATTAGTAAAATGCATTGGATTGTTACATATTTTGACCCTAGAAAGAGTAACATAGCTGTTTACTACTTTGAATCAATGTTTTCTCTCGGTTTTAGCCTGTTTTCTCGGTTTATGCCTATTTTAGGATATAATGGGTTTAAGTGTTGTCTAAACACTCCGAATTCATCCCAAACTCTTACAAGTAGTCAAATGCATTGGTTTGTCATACATTCTAACCCTAGAAACACTAACAAATCTTTTTACTACTTTGAATCAATGTTTTCTCGGTTTTAGCTTGTTTCGGGACAAAATGGGTATAATTGGTGTCTAAACACTCCAAATTCAACCCAAACTCTTATAATTAGTCAAATGCATTGGATTGTTACATATTTTGACCCTGGAAAGAGTAACAAAGCTGTTTATTGCTTCGAATCAATGTTTCTCTCGGTTTTAGCCTGTTTTCTCGGTTTATGCCTATTTTGGGATATAACGGCTTTTAGTATTGTCTAAATGCTCGAAATTCATCCCAAACTCTTAGAATTAGTCAAATGCATTGGTTTGTCAATCATTCTGACCCTAGAAACAGTAACAAAGCTGTTTACTGCTTTGAATCAATGTTTTCTCGGTTTTCGTCTGTTTCGGGACAAAATGGGTAAAAGTGGTGTCTAAACACTCCAAATTCAACTCGAGCTCTTATAATTAGTCAAATGCATTGGATTGCTACATAGTTTGACCCTAGAAAGAGTAACATAGGTGTTTATTGCTTCGAATCAATGTTTTCTCTCGGTTTTAGCCTGTTTTCTCGGTTTATGCCTATTTTAGGATATAACGGGTTTAAGTATTGTCTAAACACTCCAAATTCATCCCGAACTCTTACAATTAGTCAAATGCATTGGTTTGTCACAAATTCTAACCCTAGAAACAGTAACAAATCTTTTTACTACTTTGAATCAATGTTTTCTCGGTTTTAGCCTGTTTTGGGACAAAATGGGTATAATTGGTGTCTAAACACTCCAAATTCAACCCAAACTCTTATAATTAGTCAAATGCATTGGATTGTTACATATTTTGACCCTAGAAAGAGTAACAAAGCTGTTTATTGCTTCGAATCAATGTTTTCTCTCGGTTTTAGCCTGTTTTGGGATATAACGGCTTTTAGTATTGTCTAAACACTCCAAATTCATCCCGAACTCTTAGAATTAGTCAAATGCATTGGTTTGTCAATCATTCTGACCCTAGAAACAGTAACAAAGCTGTTTACTGCTTTGAATCAATGTTTTCTCGGTTTTAGTCTATTTCGGGACAAAATGGATAAAAGTGGTGTCTAAACACTCCAAATTCAACTCGAGCTCTTATAATTAGTCAAATGCATTGGATTGCTACATATTTTGACCCTAGAAAGAGTAACATAGCTGTTTATTGCTTCGAATCAATGTTTTCTCTCGGTTTTAGCCTGTTTTCTCGGTTTATGCCTATTTTGGGATAAAACGGCTTTTAGTGTTGTCTAAACACTCCAAATTCATCCTGAACTCTTAGAATTAGTTAAATGCATTGGTTTGTCAAACATTCTGACCCTAGAAACAGTGACAAAGCTGTTTACTGCTTTGAATCAATGTTTTCTCGGTTTTAGCCTGTTTCGGGACAAAATGGGTTTAAGTGTTGTCTAAACACTCTAAATTCATCCCGAACTTTTACAATTAGTCAAATACATAGAACTTTCACACATTTTGACCCTAGAAACAGTAACAAAGCTGTTTACTGCTTTGAATCAATGTTTTCTCGGTTTAGCCTGTTTCGGGACAAAATGGGTATAAGTGGTGTCTAAACACTCCAAATTCATTCCGAACTCTTACGATAAGTCAAATGCATGGGATTGGCACACATTCTAACCCTAGAAACAGTAACAAATCTTTTGACTACTTTGAATCAATGTTTTCTCGGGTTTAGCCTGTTTCGTGACAAAATGGGTAAAACTGGTGTCTAAACACTCCAAATTCAACCCGAGCTCTTATAATTAGTAAAATGCATTGGATTGTTACATATTTTGACCCTAGAAAGAGTAACATAGCTGTTTACTACTTTGAATCAATGTTTTCTCTCGGTTTTAGCCTGTTTTCTCGGTTTATGCCTATTTTAGGATATAATGGGTTTAAGTGTTGTCTAAACACTGCGAATTCATCCCAAACTCTTACAAGTAGTCAAATGCATTGGTTTGTCATACATTCTAACCCTAGAAACACTAACAAATCTTTTTACTACTTTGAATCAATGTTTTCTCGGTTTTAGCTTGTTTCGGGACAAAATGGGTATAATTGGTGTCTAAACACTCCAAATTCAACCCAAACTCTTATAATTAGTCAAATGCATTGGATTGTTACATATTTTGACCCTGGAAAGAGTAACAAAGCTGTTTATTGCTTCGAATCAATGTTTTCTCTCGGTTTTAGCCTGTTTTCTCGGTTTATGCCTATTTTGGGATATAACGGCTTTTAGTTATTAGAATGTACCAAGGAGGAGAGAGGAGAGGCCGGTAAGGCCGAACCTTGGAAGAAGAGAAGAAAGGCCGGAAAGGCCATGTAAAGGCCGGTAAGGCCATGTCCGTGTCCGTGAGCGACCATGTACCGTGTCCGGTACCATGTACCGTGTCCGTGAACGGACCCATGTCCGGAGAGCGGCCAGTTAGGCCGTGAACACATTGAAGAGCAGGCCCGTCCGTACAGGCCCGTCCGTACAGGCCCGTCCGTACAGGCCCGTCCGTACAGGCCTGTCCGTACTATTAGTATATATGAAGGAGAAGAGAGAGTGAGGCCGGTGAGGCCGAGCTGCACAAGGAAGAAGAGAGTGGCCGGTAAGGCTGCTAGTACAAGAAGTGTGGCCGGTAAGGCCATGAGTGGTGTGGGAGCGGCCAGTAAGGCCGTGAGCACAATAAGAGTGGCCAATAAGGCCATGTGGGCCGTGAGAGCAAGGAGAGTGGTCAGCAAGGCCATAAGTGCAATATAAGAAGAACAAAGGCCTTATAAGAAGAAGAAGCCCAAGAAGAAGGAAATATCTCACAAGGAAGGGAAGAAGGATCCAATGGCCATAAGGGAAGGAGATCTAACGGTCACAAGGCATGGAAGGGAAGGAAATCACGTGTGGCTTTGGTTGGGAAGCATAGCGAGTCAACCAAAGACAAGGAGCTGTCCCTTTCATCTCTCCTTTGAATCCCTTGTGTGCCTAACGGCTCTATGCCTTTGTTTTCTCTATATTAAGCTGTAATTCTCTCATATGTAATATATCACAACATTATCTAATACTAAGAGAATCCGTTTCCCATCTTCTCCTCTCTACACAAGTGTTTATGTTCTTATTAGCAATGTAGAGAGCCTAGGGGTAAACGGTTAGAGGCTGCCCTTAAGGCAGCCTATTCTCTTCCCAAATCTCACCTAAAGTCTTCTTATTTACTCTTTACTAAGCCTTGTTTATGGGGAGTTCATCACAAGTTGATGTTCTCTCCTCCCCCTTGAGAATGAGTTAGTTTGTTGTGGGTAAAGGGGGATTCATTCACCAAGTGTTTGTCTACCCTCTCTTGTGAGCTTTGTCTCATAAATCCCAACATGGTATCAGAGCAGGTTCTGTTCTTGGTGATTTAAACTCATTCTCAAAGTCGTTTTCTTAGGAGTTAGCTTAGTTAAAGTTTTAGACTTTGCTTAGGTGTTAAATCGCTTAGCTTAGTTTCTTTAAAGCTTTAATTTTGCTTTTGTTGATTAAATCGATTCTCTAGCAGCTCATTGTTGAGTAAGCTTGGTCTCTTGTCTTGTTAGAATTTGTAGACCAAGTGTGTGGAAAGAAATCGATTTTACAAGCCCCATCCTTAAGCTTTACCGATTTGGTAATAGCTTTGTTTATTTTGGGATGTGTGGGAAGTGATGAACCATTGAGCAAATTGTGTTGTTCATGGTGAGGATTCACGGTTCTTGTGTGCTTGTATGAGCCACGAAATTCTTAGGATTTAGCTCTCTTAGGATTTAGTTAATTTTCCTCTAAAGGTTTAATTTTGCTTTTGTTAAATTTCCTTTAAAGGCTTAATTACTAAATCGCTACTTCTTCTTCTCAATGTTGAGAAAGCTTTGTTTCTGGCCCTATGGTGTGTCCAGATCCAAGCTTGAAGAAGAGAGAGATCTTAATTTTCGCATCTCATGTCCGCTTGGTCAACTAGACTAAAGCTGTTCAAAGATGCATTCTTTTAACCGTTGGACAATAGGTTGTTCCAAAGGCTTTTGTTGTTTCTTCTTTGCTTGGGACCACGAAAAACATCTTCTATATGTTATTTTCGTGGATCTAAAGCCTTAAGATCTTGGAGAACACTTTGTTTAAGTGATTCTACCATGAGTTAGGTCCAAACCGTTGGAGAAATTAATTTTCCAAACGGTCCATGTGTTTCAGCCATTAAAGCACCAAAGTCTTGTTGAATGTTGGATGCTCTTGGCTGTCAAAGCTTCTGCAAACTCAAGAAAACAGAGTATAACTCTGTCCATAAGAACTCTTGAGCAAATTCTCTATTCTACTCTCCACTCATCTTATACTACCCCCCATTCTCTTATATATATACTCTATTATACTCTCTTTGGTTACTTATTCTCCATTTACACTCTATACTCTAACCCCTAACAATCTCTTGTTTAGAATCTGTCCCATTAAATTTTGGTTTCAGTTTCAAACTTGAAGATTGTGTGGAGCTCACTTGCTATCTCAAGAAGAAGTGGCGAGGTTGAAGGCTACAAAGAAGCCATGAGAAGGCGCAGCACAATGCTTGGAGTTAGAACCAATGGCCATCAAGCTTCTTAGACCACACGTTTCACCACCATAGTAATAAACTCCGGCGGTCAGGTTTACCCGAGGAGAGCAGAAGACTCTTTTGAGCGAGGTAACCTATTAAGCTGACCGAGAGAGATAAAGCTTTGGGTATTAAACTCCGGCGGTTAGACTCATCCGAGGAGAGCAGAAGACTCTTTTGAGCGAGGTGGTCTATTTAAGGCTGACCGAGAGAGATAAAGCTATGGAGGAAGTTCTAGTGGAGAGAGCTGGTGGAAGGTGATGAATCAGCCCAAGGACATGTGTATTAGTGCCAAGTTGTTGATCGGATGTGCACAATGGTCTTTAGGAAAGGTGATGCACAAGGTTTCAACTGTTGATTGGATGTGCACAAGAACGGTGATGCACAAGGCTTCAACTGAGGTGATGAGGTTTCAGCCCATCATCAAGTAAAGGTTACGGGGGAGATCAAGTGACTTCAGACCGTACCTCACAGATTCTGCTCGGCCACAAGCAAAAGTCTTTACTTAAAGCTCAGCCGAAGCGTCTCAAAGATCGACTCGGACGAAACCCTTCCACTGCGATTCGGCTTCCGCGTTCTTCATTAAAGTTCGAGACCACAGAGTCATCTTGCCAGTGGAAGTGGAATCATACCAATCCGAGCAGCCGTTCGAAAGTTATGTCCGATTCAGTGGGCATGTGTCAGTCTGACAAATAAAACTGACCAGGTTTAAAAACCATGGTTAGAGTAGGAGCGGTCTCAAGGAGGAATTCCAAACCGCAACAGTGATCAACTCTCTCCCTCCTATCCATCAAAACACCATAAAGGCTGTGCTCTAAACTCTTCTCTATTTTAATTCATAAATTCATTACCTTAGTTTCATTACTAGTCTTTAGTCTTTAATATGTTCTCTTAAATGGTCACACTTTTAGAAATTTTCTTTGATATTCCTCATAGCAAACACTTATTCTTTTCTTCTTTATCACTTGTTTAAGGGGTAAAGGAGACTATGAGAGCCTCAAAGAAATTCTAAAGGCGCAAGGATGGAGATCATAAGGAATGTGCTAAAGGCAAGGTGGGCTAAGGAGTAGGAGCGGTTCAAATCATGAAGAGAAGGGAGCTAGTTCTTTGCAAACCAAGGTCAAGGGACATCATGGATAGTGGAGTCTATACTCTTTTTCCCTTAACAAAGTTTTATCCCAAGAGGTTTTCTTTGTTGAGGTTTTTAATGAGGTAGATGACACTAGTCCACCCTTGATCTTTGGTCCCCATGGTGTCCCACCGATCAAGCGTGCGGGGGAGTATTAGAATGTACCAAGGAGGAGAGAGGAGAGGCCGGTAAGGCCGAACCTTGGAAGAAGAGAAGAAAGGCCGGAAAGGCCATGTAAAGGCCGGTAAGGCCATGTCCGTGTCCGTGAGCGACCATGTACCGTGTCCGGTACCATGTACCGTGTCCGTGAACGGACCCATGTCCGGAGAGCGGCCAGTTAGGCCGTGAACACATTGAAGAGCAGGCCCGTCCGTACAGGCCCGTCCGTACAGGCCCGTCCGTACAGGCCCGTCCGTACAGGCCCGTCCGTACTATTAGTATATATGAAGGAGAAGAGAGAGTGAGGCCGGTGAGGCCGAGCTGCACAAGGAAGAAGAGAGTGGCCGGTAAGGCTGCTAGTACAAGAAGTGTGGCCGGTAAGGCCATGAGTGGTGTGGGAGCGGCCAGTAAGGCCGTGAGCACAATAAGAGTGGCCAATAAGGCCATGTGGGCCGTGAGAGCAAGGAGAGTGGTCAGCAAGGCCATAAGTGCAATATAAGAAGAACAAAGGCCTTATAAGAAGAAGAAGCCCAAGAAGAAGGAAATATCTCACAAGGAAGGGAAGAAGGATCCAATGGCCATAAGGGAAGGAGATCTAACGGTCACAAGGCATGGAAGGGAAGGAAATCACGTGTGGCTTTGGTTGGGAAGCATAGCGAGTCAACCAAAGACAAGGAGCTGTCCCTTTCATCTCTCCTTTGAATCCCTTGTGTGCCTAACGGCTCTATGCCTTTGTTTTCTCTATATTAAGCTGTAATTCTCTCATATGTAATATATCACAACATTATCTAATACTAAGAGAATCCGTTTCCCATCTTCTCCTCTCTACACAAGTGTTTATGTTCTTATTAGCAATGTAGAGAGCCTAGGGGTAAACGGTTAGAGGCTGCCCTTAAGGCAGCCTATTCTCTTCCCAAATCTCACCTAAAGTCTTCTTATTTACTCTTTACTAAGCCTTGTTTATGGGGAGTTCATCACAAGTTGATGTTCTCTCCTCCCCCTTGAGAATGAGTTAGTTTGTTGTGGGTAAAGGGGGATTCATTCACCAAGTGTTTGTCTACCCTCTCTTGTGAGCTTTGTCTCATAAATCCCAACATTAGTATTGTCTAAACGCTCCAAATTCATCCCGAACTCTTAGAATTAGTCAAATGCATTGGTTTGTCAATCATTCTGACCCTAGAAACAGTAACAAAGCTGTTTACTGCTTTGAATCAATGTTTTCTCGGTTTTCGTCTGTTTCGGGACAAAATGGGTAAAAGTGGTGTCTAAACACTCCAAATTCAACTCGAGCTCTTATAATTAGTCAAATGCATTGGATTGCTACATAGTTTGACCCTAGAAAGAGTAACATAGGTGTTTATTGCTTCGAATCAATGTTTTCTCTCGGTTTTAGCCTGTTTTCTCGGTTTATGCCTATTTTAGGATATAACGGGTTTAAGTATTGTCTAAACACTCCAAATTCATCCCGAACTCTTACAATTAGTCAAATGCATTGGTTTGTCACAAATTCTAACCCTAGAAACAGTAACAAATCTTTTTACTACTTTGAATCAATGTTTTCTCGGTTTTAGCCTGTTTTGGGACAAAATGGGTATAATTGGTGTCTAAACACTCCAAATTCAACCCAAACTCTTATAATTAGTCAAATGCATTGGATTGTTACATATTTTGACCCTAGTAAGAGTAACAAAGCTGTTTATTGCTTCGAGTCAATGTTTTCTCGGTTTATGCCTATTTTGGGATATAACGGCTTTTAGTATTGTCTAAACACTCCAAATTCATCCCGAACTCTTAGAATTAGTCAAATGCATTGGTTTGTCAATCATTCTGACCCTAGAAACAGTAACAAAGCTGTTTACTGCTTTGAATCAATGTTTTCTCGGTTTTAGTCTATTTCGGGACAAAATGGATAAAAGTGGTGTCTAAACACTCCAAATTCAACTCGAGCTCTTATAATTAGTCAAATGCATTGGATTGCTACATATTTTGACCCTAGAAAGAGTAACATAGCTGTTTATTGCTTCGAATCAATGTTTTCTCTCGGTTTTAGCCTGTTTTCTCGGTTTATGCCTATTTTGGGATAAAACGGCTTTTAGTGTTGTCTAAACACTCCAAATTCATCCTGAACTCTTAGAATTAGTTAAATGCATTGGTTTGTCAAACATTCTGACCCTAGAAACAGTGAAAAAGCTGTTTACTGCTTTGAATCAATGTTTTCTCGGTTTTAGCCTGTTTCGGGACAAAATGGGTTTAAGTGTTGTCTAAACACTCCAAATTCATCCCGAACTTTTACAATTAATCAAATACATAGAACTTTCACACATTTTGACCCTAGAAACAGTAACAAAGCTGTTTACTGCTTTGAATCAATGTTTTCTCGGTTTAGCCTGTTTCGGGACAAAATGGGTATAAGTGGTGTCTAAACACTCCAAATTCATTCCGAACTCTTACGATAAGTCAAATGCATGGGATTGGCACACATTCTAACCCTAGAAACAGTAACAAATCTTTTGACTACTTTGAATCAATGTTTTCTCGGGTTTAGCCTGTTTCGTGACAAAATGGGTAAAACTGGTGTCTAAACACTCCAAATTCAACCCGAGCTCTGATAATTAGTAAAATGCATTGGATTGTTACATATTTTGACCCTAGAAAGAGTAACATAGCTGTTTACTACTTTGAATCAATGTTTTCTCTCGGTTTTAGCCTGTTTTCTCGGTTTATGCCTATTTTAGGATATAATGGGTTTAAGTGTTGTCTAAACACTCCGAATTCATCCCAAACTTTTACAAGTAGTCAAATGCATTCGTTTGTCACACATTCTAACCCTAGAAACACTAACAAATCTTTTTACTACTTTGAATCAATGTTTTCTTGGTTTTAGCTTGTTTCGGGACAAAATGGGTATAATTGGTGTTTAAACACTCCAAATTCAACCCAAACTCTTATAATTAGTCAAATGCATTGGATTGTTACATATTTTGACCCTGGAAAGAGTAACAAAGCTGTTTATTGCTTCGAATCAATGTTTTCTCTCGGTTTTAGCCTGTTTTCTCGGTTTATGCCTATTTTGGGATATAACGGCTTTTAGTATTGTCTAAACACTCCAAATTCATCCCAAACTCTTAGAATTAGTCAAATGCATTGGTTTGTCAATCATTCTGACCCTAGAAACAGTAACAAAGCTGTTTACTGCTTTGAATCAATGTTTTCTCGGTTTTAGTCTATTTCGGGACAAAATGGATAAAAGTGGTGTCTAAACACTCCAAATTCAACTCGAGCTCTTATAAAAAGTCAAATGCATTGGATTGCTACATATTTTGACCCTAGAAAGAGTAACATAGCTGTTTATTGCTTCGAATCAATGTTTTCTCTCGGTTTTAGCCTGTTTTCTCGGTTTATGCCTATTTTGGGATATAACGGCTTTTAGTGTTGTCTAAACACTCCAAATTCATCCTGAACTCTTAGAATTAGTTAAATGCATTGGTTTGTCAAACATTCTGACCCTAGAAACAAAGACAAAGCTGTTTACTGCTTTGAATCAATGTTTTCTCGGTTTTAGCCTGTTTCGGGACAAAATGGGTTTAAGTGTTGTCTAAACACTCCAAATTCATCCCGAACTTTTACAATTAGTCAAATGCATAGAATTTTCACACATTTTGACCCTAGAAACAGTAACAAATCTGTTTACTGCTTTGAATCAATGTTTTCTCGGTTTAGCCTGTTTCGGGACAAAATGGGTATAAGTGGTGTCTAAACACTCCAAATTCATTCCGAACTCTTACGATAAGTCAAATGCATGGGATTGGCACACATTCTAACCCTAGAAACAGTAACAAATCTTTTGACTACTTTGAATCAATGTTTTCTCGGGTTTAGCCTGTTTCGTGACAAAATGGGTAAAACTGGTGTCTAAACACTCCAAATTCAACCCGAGCTCTGATAATTAGTAAAATGCATTGGATTGTTACATATTTTGACCCTAGAAAGAGTAACATAGCTGTTTACTACTTTGAATCAATGTTTTCTCTCGGTTTTAGCCTGTTTTCTCGGTTTATGCCTATTTTAGGATATAATGGGTTTAAGTGTTGTCTAAACACTCCGAATTCATCCCAAACTTTTACAAGTAGTCAAATGCATTCGTTTGTCACACATTCTAACCCTAGAAACACTAACAAATCTTTTTACTACTTTGAATCAATGTTTTCTTGGTTTTAGCTTGTTTCGGGACAAAATGGGTATAATTGGTGTTTAAACACTCCAAATTCAACCCAAACTCTTATAATTAGTCAAATGCATTGGATTGTTACATATTTTGACCCTGGAAAGAGTAACAAAGCTGTTTATTGCTTCGAATCAATGTTTTCTCTCGGTTTTAGCCTGTTTTCTCGGTTTATGCCTATTTTGGGATATAACGGCTTTTAGTATTGTCTAAACACTCCAAATTCATCCCAAACTCTTAGAATTAGTCAAATGCATTGGTTTGTCAATCATTCTGACCCTAGAAACAGTAACAAAGCTGTTTACTGCTTTGAATCAATGTTTTCTCGGTTTTAGTCTATTTCGGGACAAAATGGATAAAAGTGGTGTCTAAACACTCCAAATTCAACTCGAGCTCTTATAAAAAGTCAAATGCATTGGATTGCTACATATTTTGACCCTAGAAAGAGTAACATAGCTGTTTATTGCTTCGAATCAATGTTTTCTCTCGGTTTTAGCCTGTTTTCTCGGTTTATGCCTATTTTGGGATATAACGGCTTTTAGTGTTGTCTAAACACTCCAAATTCATCCTGAACTCTTAGAATTAGTTAAATGCATTGGTTTGTCAAACATTCTGACCCTAGAAACAAAGACAAAGCTGTTTACTGCTTTGAATCAATGTTTTCTCGGTTTTAGCCTGTTTCGGGACAAAATGGGTTTAAGTGTTGTCTAAACACTCCAAATTCATCCCGAACTTTTACAATTAGTCAAATGCATAGAATTTTCACACATTTTGACCCTAGAAACAGTAACAAATCTGTTTACTGCTTTGAATCAATGTTTTCTCGGTTTAGCCTGTTTCGGGACAAAATGGGTATAAGTGGTGTCTAAACACTCCAAATTCATTCCGAACTCTTACAATAAGTCAAATGCATGGGATTGGCACACTTTCTAACCCTAGAAACAGTAACAAATCTTTTGACTACTTTGAATCAATGTTTTCTCGGGTTTAGCCTGTTTCGTGACAAAATGGGTAAAACTGGTGTCTAAACACTCCAAATTCATCCCAAACTCTTAGAATTAGTCAAATGCATTGGTTTGTCAATCATTCTGACCCTAGAAACAGTAACAAAGCTGTTTACTGCTTTGAATCAATGTTTTCTCGGTTTTAGTCTATTTTGGGACAAAATGGATAAAAGTGGTGTCTAAACACTCCAAATTCAACTCGAGCTCTTAAAATTAGTCAAATGCATTGGATTGCTACATATTTTGACCCTAGAAAGAGTAACATAGCTGTTTATTGCTTCGAATCAATGTTTTCTCTCGGTTTTAGCCTGTTTTCTCGGTTTATGCCTATTTTGGGATATAACGGCTTTTAGTGTTGTCTAAACACTCCAAATTCATCCTGAACTCTTAGAATTAGTTAAATGCATTGGTTTGTCAAACATTCTGACCCTAGAAACAGTGACAAAGCTGTTTACTGCTTTGAATCAATGTTTTCTCGGGTTTAGCCTGTTTCGTGACAAAATGGGTAAAACTGGTGTCTAAACACTCCAAATTCATCCCAAACTCTTAGAATTAGTCAAATGCATTGGTTTGTCAATCATTCTGACCCTAGAAACAGTAACAAAGCTGTTTACTGCTTTGAATTAATGTTTTCTCGGTTTTAGTCTATTTCGGGACAAAATGGATAAAAGTGGTGTCTAAACACTCCAAATTCAACTCGAGCTCTTATAATTAGTCAAATGCATTGGATTCCTACATATTTTGACCCTAGAAAGAGTAACATAGCTGTTTATTGCTTCGAATCAATGTTTTCTCTCCGTTTTAGCCTGTTTTCTCGGTTTATGCCTATTTTGGGATATAACGGCTTTTAGTGTTGTCTAAACACTCCAAATTCATCCTGAACTCTTAGAATTAGTTAAATGCATTGGTTTGTCAAACATTCTGACCCTAGAAACAAAGACAAAGCTGTTTACTGCTTTGAATCAATGTTTTCTCGGTTTTAGCCTGTTTCGGGACAAAATGGGTTTAAGTGTTGTCTAAACACTCCAAATTCATCCCGAACTTTTACAATTAGTCAAATGCATAGAATTTTCACACATTTTGACCCTAGAAACAGTAACAAATCTGTTTACTGCTTTGAATCAATGTTTTCTCGGTTTAGCCTGTTTCGGGACAAAATGGGTATAAGTGGTGTCTAAACACTCCAAATTCATTCCGAACTCTTACAATAAGTCAAATGCATGGGATTGGCACACTTTCTAACCCTAGAAACAGTAACAAATCTTTTGACTACTTTGAATCAATGTTTTCTCGGGTTTAGCCTGTTTCGTGACAAAATGGGTAAAACTGGTGTCTAAACACTCCAAATTCAACCCGAGCTCTTATAATTAGTCAAATGCATTGGATTGTTACATATTTTGACCCTAGAAAGATTAACATAGCTGTTTACTACTTTGAATCAATGTTTTCTCTCGGTTTTAGCCTGTTTTCTCGGTTTATGCCTATTTTGGGATATAACGGCTTTTAGTATTGTCTAAACACTCCAAATTCATCCCAAACTCTTAGAATTAGTCAAATGCATTGGTTTGTCAATCATTCTGACCCTAGAAACAGTAACAAAGCTGTTTACTGCTTTGAATCAATGTTTTCTCGGTTTTAGTCTATTTCGGGACAAAATGGATAAAAGTGGTTTCTAAACACTCCAAATTCAACTCGAGCTCTTATAAAAAGTCAAATGCATTGGATTGCTACATATTTTGACCCTAGAAAGAGTAACATAGCTGTTTATTGCTTCGAATCAATGTTTTCTCTCGGTTTTAGCCTGTTTTCTCGGTTTATGCCTATTTTGGGATGTAACGGCTTTTAGTCTTGTCTAAACACTCCAAATTCATCCTGAACTCTTAGAATTAGTTAAATGCATTGGTTTGTCAAACATTCTGACCCTAGAAACAAAGACAAAGCTGTTTACTGCTTTGAATCAATGTTTTCTCGGTTTTAGCCTGTTTCGGGACAAAATGGGTTTAAGTGTTGTCTAAACACTCCGAATTCATCCCGAACTTTTACAATTAGTCAAATGCATAGAATTTTCACACATTTTGACCCTAGAAACAGTAACAAATCTGTTTACTGCTTTGAATCAATGTTTTCTCGGTTTAGCCTGTTTCGGGACAAAATGGGTATAAGTGGTGTCTAAACACTCCAAATTCATTCCGAACTCTTACAATAAGTCAAATGCATGGGATTGGCACACTTTCTAACCCTAGAAACAGTAACAAATCTTTTGACTACTTTGAATCAATGTTTTCTCGGGTTTAGCCTGTTTCGTGACAAAATGGGTAAAACTGGTGTCTAAACACTCCAAATTCAACCCGAGCTCTTATAATTAGTAAAATGCATTGGATTGTTACATATTTTGACCCTAGAAAGATTAACATAGCTGTTTACTACTTTGAATCAATGTTTTCTCTCGGTTTTAGCCTGTTTTCTCGGTTTATGCCTATTTTGGGATATAACGGCTTTTAGTATTGTCTAAACACTCCAAATTCATCCCAAACTCTTAGAATTAGTCAAATGCATTGGTTTGTCAATCATTCTGACCCTAGAAACAGTAACAAAGCTGTTTACTGCTTTGAATCAATGTTTTCTCGGTTTTAGTCTATTTTGGGACAAAATGGATAAAAGTGGTGTCTAAACACTCCAAATTCAACTCGAGCTCTAAAAATTAGTCAAATGCATTGGATTGCTACATATTTTGACCCTAGAAAGAGTAACATAGCTGTTTATTGCTTCGAATCAATGTTTTCTCTCGGTTTTAGCCTGTTTTCTCGGTTTATGCCTATTTTGGGATATAATGGCTTTTAGTGTTGTCTAAACACTCCAAATTTATCCTGAACTCTTAGAATTAGTTAAATGCATTGGTTTGTCAAACATTCTGACCCTAGAAACAAAGACAAAGCTGTTTACTGCTTTGAATCAATGTTTTCTCGGTTTTAGCCTGTTTCGGGACAAAATGGGTTTAAGTGTTGTCTAAACATTCCAAATTCATCCCGAACTTTTACAATTAGTCAAATGCATAGAATTTTCACACATTTTGACCCTAGAAACAGTAACAAATCTGTTTACTGCTTTGAATCAATGTTTTCTCGGTTTAGCCTGTTTCGGGACAAAATGGGTATAAGTGGTGTCTAAACACTCCAAATTCATTCCGAACTCTTACAATAAGTCAAATGCATGGGATTGGCACACTTTCTAACCCTAGAAACAGTAACAAATCTTTTGACTACTTTGAATCAATGTTTTCTCGGGTTTAGCCTGTTTCGTGACAAAATGGGTAAAACTGGTGTCTAAACACTCCAAATTCAACCCAAACTCTTATAATTAGTCAAATGCATTGGATTGTTACATATTTTGACCCTAGAAAGATTAACATAGCTGTTTACTACTTTGAATCAATGTTTTCTCTCGGTTTTAGCCTGTTTTCTCGTTTTATGCCTATTTTGGGATATAACGGCTTTTAGTATTGTCTAAACACTCCAAATTCATCCCAAACTCTTAGAATTAGTCAAATGCATTGGTTTGTCAATCATTCTGACCCTAGAAACAGTAACAAAGCTGTTTACTGCTTTGAATCAATGTTTTCTCGGTTTTAGTCTATTTCGGGACAAAATGGATAAAAGTGGTTTCTAAACACTCCAAATTCAACTCGAGCTCTTATAAAAAGTCAAATGCATTGGATTGCTACATATTTTGACCCTAGAAAGAGTAACATAGCTGTTTATTGCTTCGAATCAATGTTTTCTCTCGGTTTTAGCCTGTTTTCTCGGTTTACGCCTATTTTGGGATATAACGGCTTTTAGTGTTGTCTAAACACTCCAAATTCATCCTGAACTCTTAGAATTAGTTAAATGCATTGGTTTGTCAAACATTCTGACCCTAGAAACAAAGACAAAGCTGTTTACTGCTTTGAATCAATGTTTTCTCGGTTTTAGCCTGTTTCGGGACAAAATGGGTTTAAGTGTTGTCTAAACACTCCAAATTCATCCCGAACTTTTATAATTAGTCAAATGCATAGAATTTTCACACATTTTGACCCTAGAAACAGTAACAAATCTGTTTACTGCTTTGAATCAATGTTTTCTCGGTTTAGCCTGTTTCGGGACAAAATGGGTATAAGTGGTGTCTAAACACTCCAAATTCATTCCGAACTCTTACAATAAGTCAAATGCATGGGATTGGCACACTTTCTAACCCTAGAAACAGTAACAAATCTTTTGACTACTTTGAATCAATGTTTTCTCGGGTTTAGCCTGTTTCGTGACAAAATGGGTAAAACTGGTGTCTAAACACTCCAAATTCAACCCGAGCTCTTATAATTAGTAAAATGCATTGGATTGTTACATATTTTGACCCTAGAAAGATTAACATAGCTGTTTACTACTTTGAATCAATGTTTTCTCTCGGTTTTAGCGTGTTTTCTCGGTTTATGCCTATTTTGGGATATAACGGCTTTTAGTATTGTCTAAACACTCCAAATTCATCCCAAACTCTTAGAATTAGTCAAATGCATTGGTTTGTCAATCATTCTGACCCTAGAAACAGTAACAAAGCTGTTTACTGCTTTGAATCAATGTTTTCTCGGTTTTAGTCTATTTTGGGACAAAATGGATAAAAGTGGTGTCTAAACACTCCAAATTCAACTCGAGCTCTTAAAATTAGTCAAATGCATTGGATTGCTACATATTTTGACCCTAGAAAGAGTAACATAGCTGTTTATTGCTTCGAATCAATGTTTTCTCTCGGTTTTAGCCTGTTTTCTCGGTTTATGCCTATTTTGGGATATAACGGCTTTTAGTATTGTCTAAACACTCCAAATTCATCCCAAACTCTTAGAATTAGTCAAATGCATTGGTTTGTCAATCATTCTGACCCTAGAAACAGTAACAAATCTTTTGACTACTTTGAATCAATGTTTTCTCGGGTTTAGCCTGTTTCGTGACAAAATGGGTAAAACTGGTGTCTAAACACTCCAAATTCAACCCGAGCTCTTATAATTAGTAAAATGCATTGGATTGTTACATATTTTGACCCTAGAAAGATTAACATAGCTGTTTACTACTTTGAATCAATGTTTTCTCGGTTTTAGCCTGTGTCGGGACAAAATGGGTTTAAGTGTTGTCTAAACACTCCAAATTCATCCCGAACTTTTACAATTAGTCAAATGCATAGAACTTTCACACATTTTGACCCTAGAAACAGTAACAAAGCTGTTTACTGCTTTGAATCAATGTTTTCTCGGTTTAGCCTGTTTCGGGACAAAATGGGTATAAGTGGTGTCTAAACACTCCAAATTCATTCCGAACTCTTACAATAAGTCAAATGCATGGGATTGGCACACATTCTAACCCTAGAAACAGTAACAAATCTTTTGACTACTTTGAATCAATGTTTTCTCGGGTTTAGCCTGTTTCGTGACAAAATGGGTAAAACTGGTGTCTTAACACTCCAAATTCAACCTGAGCGCTTATAATTAGTAAACTGCATTGGATTGCTACATATTTTGACCCTAGAAAGAGTAACATAGTTGTTTACTACTTTGAATCAATGTTTTCTCTCGGTTTTAGCCTGTTTTCTCGGTTTATGCCTATTTTAGGATATAATGGGTTTAAGTGTTGTCTAAACACTCCGAATTTATCCCGAACTCTTACAAGTAGTCAAATGCATTGGTTTGTCACACATTCTAACCCTAGAAACAGTAACAAATCTTTTTACTACTTTGAATCAATGTTTTCTCGGTTTTAGCTTGTTTCGGGACAAAATGGGTATAATTGGTGTCTAAACACTCCAAATTCAACCCACACTCTTATAATTAGTCAAATGCATTGGATTGTTACATATTTTGACCCTAGTAAGAGTAACATAGCTGTTTATTGCTTCGAATCAATGTTTTCTCTCGGTTTTAGCCTGTTTTCTCGGTTTATGCCTATTTTGGGATATAACGGCTTTTAGTGTTGTCAAAACACTCCAAATTTATCCTGAACTCTTAGAATTAGTTAAATGCATTGGTTTGTCAAACATTCTGACCCTAGAAACAAAGACAAAGCTGTTTACTGCTTTGAATCAATGTTTTCTCGGTTTTAGCCTGTTTCGGGACAAAATGGGTTTAAGTGTTGTCTAAACACTCCAAATTCATCCCGAACTTTTACAATTAGTCAAATGCATTGAACTTTCACACATTTTGACTGTAGAAACAGTAACAAAGCTGTTTACTGCGTTGAATCAATGTTTTCTCGGTTTAGCCTGTTTCGGGACAAAATGGGTATAAGTGGTGTCTACACACTCCAAATTCATTCCGAACTCTTACAATAAGTCAAATGCATGGGATTGGCACACTTTCTAACCCTAGAAACAGTAACAAATCTTTTGACTACTTTGAATCAATGTTTTCTCGGGTTTAGCCTGTTTCGTGACAAAATGGGTAAAACTGGTGTCTAAACACTCCAAATTCAACCCGAGCTCTTATAATTAGTAAAATGCATTGGATTGTTACATATTTTGACCCTAGAAAGAGTAACATAGCTGTTTATTGCTTCGAATCAATGTTTTCTCTCGGTTTTAGCCTGTTTTCTCGGTTCATGCCTATTTTGGGATATAACGGCTTTTAGTATTCTCTAAACACTCCAAATTCATCCCAAACTCTTAGAATTAGTTAAATGCATTGGTTTGTCAAACATTCTGACCCTAGAAACAGTAACAAAGCTGTTTACTGCTTTGAATCAATGTTTTCTCGGTTTTAGCCTGTTTCGGGACAAAATGGGTTTAAGTGTTGTCTAAACACTCCAAATTCATCCCGAACTTTTACAATTAGTCAAATGCATAGAACTTTCACACATTTTGACCCTAGAAACAGTAACAAAGCTGTTTACTGCGTTGAATCAATGTTTTCTCGGTTTAGCCTGTTTCGGGACAAAATGGGTATAAGTGGTGTCTAAACACTCCAAATTCATTCCGAACTCTTACAATAAGTCAAATGCATGGGATTGGCACACTTTCTAACCCTAGAAACAGTAACAAATCTTTTGACTACTTTGAATCAATGTTTTCTCGGGTTTAGCCTGTTTCGTGACAAAATGGGTAAAACTGGTGTCTAAACACTCCAAATTCAACCCGAGCTCTTATAATTAGTAAAATGCATTGGATTGTTACATATTTTGACCCTAGAAAGATTAACATAGCTGTTTACTACTTTGAATCAATGTTTTCTCTTGGTTTTAGCCTGTTTTCTCGGTTCATGCCTATTTTGGGATATAACGGCTTTTAGTATTGTCTAAACACTCCAAATTCATCCCAAACTCTTAGAATTAGTCAAATGCATTGGTTTGTCAATCATTCTGACCCTAGAAACAGTAACAAAGCTGTTTACTGCTTTGAATCAATGTTTTCTCGGTTTTAGTCTATTTCGGGACAAAATGGATAAAAGTGGTGTCTAAACACTCCAAATTCAACTTGAGCTCTTATAATTAGTCAAATGCATTGGATTGCTACATATTTTGACCCTAGAAAGAGTAACATAGCTGTTTATTGCTTCGAATCAATGTTTTCTCTCGGTTTTAGCCTGTTTTCTCGGTTTATGCCTATTTTGGGATATAACGGCTTTTAGTGTTGTCTAAACACTCCAAGTTTATCCCGAACTCTTAGAATTAGTCAAATGCATTGGTTTGTCAAACATTCTGACCCTAGAAACAGTGACAAAGCTGTTTACTGCTTTGAATCAATGTTTTCTCGGTTTTAGCCTGTGTCGGGACAAAATGGGTTTAAGTGTTGTCTAAACACTCCAAATTCATCCCGAACTTTTACAATTAGTCAAATGCATAGAACTTTCACACATTTTGACCCTAGAAACAGTAACAAAGCTGTTTACTGATTTGAATCAATGTTTTCTCGGTTTAGCCTGTTTCGGGACAAAATGGGTATAAGTGGTGTCTAAACACTCCAAATTCATTCCGAACTCTTACAATAAGTCAAATGCATGGGATTGGCACACTTTCTAACCCTAGAAACAGTAACAAATCTTTTGACTACTTTGAATCAATGTTTTCTCGGGTTTAGCCTGTTTCGTGACAAAATGGGTAAAACTGGTGTCTAAACACTCCAAATTCAACCCGAGCTCTTATAATTAGTAAAATGCATTGGATTGTTACATATTTTGACCCTAGAAAGATTAACATAGCTGTTTACTACTTTGAATCAATGTTTTCTCGGTTTTAGCCTGTGTCGGGACAAAATGGGTTTAAGTGTTGTCTAAACACTCCAAATTCATCCCGAACTTTTACAATTAGTCAAATGCATAGAACTTTCACACATTTTGACCCTAGAAACAGTAACAAAGCTGTTTACTGCTTTGAATCAATGTTTTCTCGGTTTAGCCTGTTTCGGGACAAAATGGGTATAAGTGGTGTCTAAACACTCCAAATTCATTCCGAACTCTTACAATAAGTCAAATGCATGGGATTGGCACACATTCTAACCCTAGAAACAGTAACAAATCTTTTGACTACTTTGAATCAATTTTTTTTTGGGTTTAGCCTGTTTCATGACAAAATGGGTAAAACTGGTGTCTAAACACTCCAAAATTCATCCCAAACTCTTAGAATTAGTCAAATGCATTGGTTTGTCAATCATTCTGACCCTAGAAACAGTAACAAAGCTGTTTACTGCTTTGAATCAATGTTTTCTCGGTTTTAGTCTATTTCAGGACAAAATGGATAAAAGTGGTGTCTAAACACTCCAAATTCAACTCGAGCTCTTATAATTAGTCAAATGCATTGGATTGCTACATATTTTGACCCTAGAAAGAGTAACATAGCTGTTTATTGCTTCGAAACAATGTTTTCTCTCCGTTTTAGCCTGTCTTCTCGGTTTATGCCTATTTTGGGATATAACGGCTTTTAGTGTTGTCAAAACACTCCAAATTTATCCTGAACTCTTAGAATTAGTTAAATGCATTGGTTTGTCAAACATTCTGACCCTAGAAACAAAGACAAAGCTGTTTACTGCTTTGAATCAATGTTTTCTCGGTTTTAGCCTGTTTCGGGATAAAATGGGTTTAAGTGTTGTCTAAACACTCCAAATTCATCCCGAACTTTTACAATTAGTCAAATGCATAGAATTTTCACACATTTTGACCCTAGAAACAGTAACAAATCTGTTTACTGCTTTGAATCAATGTTTTCTCGGTTTAGCCTGTTTCGGGACAAAATGGGTATAAGTGGTGTCTAAACACTCCAAATTCATTCCGAACTCTTACAATAAGTCAAATGCATGGGATTGGCACACTTTCTAACCCTAGAAACAGTAACAAATCTTTTGACTACTTTGAATCAATGTTTTCTCGGGTTTAGCCTGTTTCGTGACAAAATGGGTAAAACTGGTGTCTAAACACTCCAAATTCAACCCGAGCTCTTATAATTAGTAAAATGCATTGGATTGTTACATATTTTGACCCTAGAAAGATTAACATAGCTGTTTACTACTTTGAATCAATGTTTTCTCTCGGTTTTAGCCTGTTTTCTCGGTTTATGCCTATTTTGGGATATAACGGCTTTTAGTATTGTCTAAACACTCCAAATTCATCCCAAACTCTTAGAATTAGTCAAATGCATTGGTTTTTCAAACATTCTGACCCTAGAAACAGTAACAAAGCTGTTTACTGCTTTGAATCAATGTTTTCTCGGTTTTAGTCTATTTCGGGACAAAATGGATAAAAGTGGTGTCTAAACACTCCAAATTCAACTTGAGCTCTTATAATTAGTCAAATGCATTGGATTGCTACATATTTTGACCCTAGAAAGAGTAACATAGCTGTTTATTGCTTCGAATCAATGTTTTCTCTCGGTTTTAGCCTGTTTTCTCGGTTTATGCCTATTTTGGGATATAACAGCTTTTAGTGTTGTCTAAACACTCCAAGTTTACCCCGAACTCTTAGAATTAGTCAAATGCATTGGTTTGTCAAACATTCTGACCCTAGAAACAGTGACAAAGCTGTTTACTGCTTTGAATCAATGTTTTCTCGGTTTTAGCCTGTTTCGGGACAAAATGGGTTTAAGTGTTGTCTAAACACTCCAAATTCATCCCGAACTTTTACAATTAGTCAAATGCATAGAACTTTCACACATTTTGACCCTAGAAACAGTAACAAAGCTGTTTACTGCTTTGAATCAATGTTTTCTCGGTTTAGCCTGTTTTGGGACAAAATGGGTATAAGTGGTGTCTAAACACTCCAAATTCATTCCGAACTCTTACAATAAGTCAAATGCATGGGATTGGCACACATTCTAACCCTAGAAACAGTAACAAATCTTTTGACTACTTTGAATCAATGTTTTCTCGGGTTTAGCCTGTTTCGTGACAAAATGGGTAAAACTGGTGTCTAAACACTCCAAATTCAACCCGAGCTCTTATAATTAGTAAAATGCATTGGATTGTTACATATTTTGACCCTAGAAAGAGTAACATAGCTGTTTACTACTTTGAATCAATGTTTTCTCTCGGTTTTAGCCTGTTTTCTCGGTTTATGCCTATTTTAGGATATAATGGGTTTAAGTGTTTTCTAAACACTCCGAATTCATCCCGAACTCTTACAAGTAGTCAAATGCATTGGTTTGTCACACATTCTAACCCTAGAAACACTAACAAATCTTTTTACTACTTTGAATCAATGTTTTCTCGGTTTAAGCTTGTTTCGGGACAAAATGGGTATAATTGGTGTCTAAACACTCCAAATTCAACCCAAACTCTTATAATTAGTCAAATGCATTGGATTGTTACATATTTTGACCCTAAAAAGAGTAACAAAGCTGTTTATTGCTTCGAATCAATGTTTTCTCTCGGTTTTAGCCTGTTTTCTCGGTTTATGCCTATTTTGGGATATAACGGCTTTTAGTATTGTCTAAACACTCCAAATTCATCCCAAACTCTTAGAATTAGTCAAATGCATTGGTTTGTCAATCATTCTGACCCTAGAAACAGTAACAAAGCTGTTTACTGCTTTGAATCAATGTTTTCTCGGTTTTAGTCTATTTCGGGACAAAATGGATAAAAGTGGTGTCTAAACACTCCAAATTCAACTTGAGCTCTTATAATTAGTCAAATGCATTGGATTACTACATATTTTGACCCTAGAAAGAGTAACATAGCTGTTTATTGCTTCGAATCAATGGTTTCTCTCGGTTTTAGCCTGTTTTCTCGGTTTATGCCTATTTTGGGATATAACGGCTTTTAGTGTTGTCTAAACACTCCAAGTTTATCCCGAACTCTTAGAATTAGTCAAATGCATTGGTTTGTCAAACATTCTGACCCTAGAAACAGTGACAAAGCTGTTTACTGCTTTGAATCAATGTTTTCTCGGTTTTAGCCTGTTTCGGGACAAAATGGGTTTAAGTGTTGTCTAAACACTCCAAATTCATCCCGAACTTTTACAATTAGTCAAATGCATAGAACTTTCACACATTTTGACCCTAGAAACAGTAACAAAGCTGTTTACTGCTTTGAATCAATGTTTTCTCGGTTTAGCCTGTTTCGGGACAAAATGGGTATAAGTGGTGTCTAAACACTCCAAATTCATTCCGAACTCTTACAATAAGTCAAATGCATGGGATTGGCACACATTCTAACCCTAGAAACAGTAAAAAATCTTTTGACTACTTTGAATCAATGTTTTCTCGGGTTAGCCTGTTTCGTGACAAAATGGGTAAAACTGGTGTCTAAACACTCCAAATTCAACCCGAGCTCTTATAATTAGTAAAATGCATTGGATTGTTACATATTTTGACCCTAGAAAGAGTAACATAGCTGTTTACTACTTTGAATCAATGTTTTCTCTCGGTTTTAGCCTGTTTTCTCGGTTTATGCCTATTTTAGGATATAATGGGTTTAAGTGTTGTCTAAACACTCCGAATTCATCCCGAACTCTTACAAGTAGTCAAATGCATTGGTTTGTCACACATTCTAACCCTAGAAACACTAACAAATCTTTTTACTACTTTGAATCAATGTTTTCTCGGTTTAAGCTTGTTTCGGGACAAAATGGGTATAATTCGTGTCTAAACACTCCAAATTCAACTCGAGCTCTTATAATTAGTCAAATGCATTGGATTGCTACATATTTTGACCCTAGAAAGAGTAACATAGCTGTTTATTGCTTCGAATCAATGTTTTCTCTCGGTTTTAGCCTGTTTTCTCGGTTTATGTCTATTTTGGGATATAACGGCTTTTAGTGTTGTCTAAACACTCCAAGTTTATCCCGAACTCTTAGAATTAGTCAAATGCATTGGTTTGTCAAACATTCTGACCCTAGAAACAGTGACAAAGCTGTTTACTGCTTTGAATCAATGTTTTCTCGGTTTTAGTCTATTTCGGGACAAAATGGATAAAAGTGGTGTCTAAACACTCCAAATTCAACTTGAGCTCTTATAATTAGTCAAATGCATTGGATTGCTACATATTTTGACCCTAGAAAGAGTAACATAGCTGTTTATTGCTTCGAATCAATGGTTTCTCTCGGTTTTAGCCTGTTTTCTCGGTTTATGCCTATTTTGGGATATAACGGCTTTTAGTGTTGTCTAAACACTCCAAGTTTATCCCGAACTCTTAGAATTAGTCAAATGCATTGGTTTGTCAAACATTCTGACCCTAGAAACAGTGACAAAGCTGTTTACTGCTTTGAATCAATGTTTTCTCCGTTTTAGCCTGTTTCGGGACAAAATGGGTTTAAGTGTTGTCTAAACACTCCAAATTCATCCCGAACTTTTACAATTAGTCAAATGCATAGAACTTTCACACATTTTGACCCTAGAAACAGTAACAAAGCTGTTTACTGCTTTGAATCAATGTTTTCTCGGTTTAGCCTGTTTCGGGACAAAATGCGTATAAGTGGTGTCTAAACACTCCAAATTCATTCCGAACTTTTACAATAAGTCAAATGCATGGGATTGGCACACATTCTAACCCTAGAAACAGTAACAAATCTTTTGACTACTTTGAATCAATGTTTTCTCGGGTTTAGCCTGTTTCGGGACAAAATGCGTATAGGTGGTGTCTAAACACTCCAAATTCATTCCGAAATTTTACAATAAGTCATATGCATGGGATTGGCACACATTCTAACCCTAGAAACACTAACAAATCTTTTTACTACTTTGAATCAATGTTTTCTCGGTTTTAGCTTGTTTCGGGACAAAATGGGTATAATTGGTGTCTAAACACTCCAAATTCAACCCAAACTCTTATAATTAGTCAAATGCATTGGATTGTTACATATTTTGACCCTAGAAAGAGTAACAAAGCTGTTTATTGCTTCGAATCAATGTTTTCTCTCGGTTTTAGCCTGTTTTCTCGGTTTATGCCTATTTTGGGATATAACGGCTTTTAGTATTGTCTAAACACTCCAAATTCATCCCAAACTCTTAGAATTAGTCAAATGCATTGGTTTGTCAATCATTCTGACCCTAGAAACAGTAACAAAGCTGTTTACTGCTTTGAATCAATGTTTTCTTGGTTTTAGTCTATTTCGGGACAAAATGGATAAAAGTGGTGTCTAAACACTCCAAATTCAACTCGAGCTCTTATAATTAGTCAAATGCATTGGATTGCTACATATTTTGACCCTAGAAAGATTAACATAGCTGTTTATTGCTTCGAATCAATGGTTTCTCTCGGTTTTAGCCTGTTTTCTCGGTTTATGTCTATTTTGGGATATAACGGCTTTTAGTGTTGTCTAAACACTCCAAGTTTATCCCGAACTCTTAGAATTAGTCAAATGCATTGGTTTGTCAAACATTCTGACCCTAGAAACAGTGACAAAGCTGTTTACTGCTTTGAATCAATGTTTTCTCGGTTTTAGTCTATTTCGGGACAAAATGGATAAAAGTGGTGTCTAAACACTCCAAATTCAACTTGAGCTCTTATAATTAGTCAAATGCATTGGATTGCTACATATTTTGACCCTAGAAAGAGTAACATAGCTGTTTATTGCTTCGAATCAATGGTTTCTCTCGGTTTTAGCCTGTTTTCTCGGTTTATGCCTATTTTGGGATATAACGGCTTTTAGTGTTGTCTAAACACTCCAAGTTTATCCCGAACTCTTAGAATTAGTCAAATGCATTGGTTTGTCAAACATTCTGACCCTAGAAACAGTGACAAAGCTGTTTACTGCTTTGAATCAATGTTTTCTCCGTTTTAGCCTGTTTCAGGACAAAATGGGTTTAAGTGTTGTCTAAACACTCCAAATTCATCCCGAACTTTTACAATTAGTCAAATGCATAGAACTTTCACACATTTTGACCCTAGAAACAGTAACAAAGCTGTTTACTGCTTTGAATCAATGTTTTCTCGGTTTAGCCTGTTTCGGGATAAAATGGGTATAAGTGGTGTCTAAACACTCCAAATTCATTCCGAACTCTTACAATAAGTCAAATACATGGGATTGGCACACATTCTAACCCTAGAAACAGTAACAAATCTTTTGACTACTTTGAATCAATGTTTTCTCGGGTTTAGCCTGTTTCATGACAAAATGGGTAAAACTGGTGTCTAAACACTCCAAATTCATCCCGAACTTTTACAATTAGTCAAATGCATTGGATTGTTACATATTTTGACCCTAGAAAGAGTAACATAGCTGTTTACTACTTTGAATCAATGTTTTCTCTCGGTTTTAGCCTGTTTTCTCGGTTTATGCCTATTTTAGGATATAATGGGTTTAAGTGTTGTCTAAACACTCCGAATTCATCCCGAACTCTTACAAGTAGTCAAATGCATTGGTTTGTCACACATTCTAACCCTAGAAACACTAACAAATCTTTTTACTACTTTGAATCAATGTTTTCTCGGTTTTAGCTTGTTTCGGGACAAAATGGGTATAATTGGTGTCTAAACACTCCAAATTCAACCCAAACTCTTATAATTAGTCAAATGCATTGGATTGTTACATATTTTGACCCTAGAAAGAGTAACAAAGCTGTTTATTGCTTCGAATCAATGTTTTCTCTCGGTTTTAGCCTGTTTTCTCGGTTTATGCCTATTTTGGGATATAACGGCTTTTAGTGTTGTCTAAACACTCCAAGTTTATCCCGAACTCTTAGAATTAGTCAAATGCATTGGTTTGTCAAACATTCTGACCCTAGAAACAGTGACAAAGCTGTTTACTGCTTTGAATCAATGTTTTCTCGGTTTTAGTCTATTTCGGGACAAAATGGATAAAAGTGGTGTCTAAACACTCCAAATTCAACTTGAGCTCTTATAATTAGTCAAATGCATTGGATTGCTACATATTTTGACCCTAGAAAGAGTAACATAGCTGTTTATTGCTTCGAATCAATGGTTTCTCTCGGTTTTAGCCTGTTTTCTCGGTTTATGCCTATTTTGGGATATAACGGCTTTTAGTGTTGTCTAAACACTCCAAGTTTATCCCGAACTCTTAGAATTAGTCAAATGCATTGGTTTGTCAAACATTCTGACCCTAGAAACAGTGACAAAGCTGTTTACTGCTTTGAATCAATGTTTTCTCCGTTTTAGCCTGTTTCGGGACAAAATGGGTAAAAGTGGTGTCTAAACACTGCAAATTCAACTCGAGCTCTTATAATTAGTCAAATGCATTGGATTGCTACATATTTTGACCCTAGAAAGAGTAACATAGCTGTTTACTACTTCGAATCAATGTTTTCTCGGTTTTAGCCTGTTCCGGGACAAAATGGGTAAAAGTGTTGTCTAAACACTCCAAATTCATCCCGAACTTTTACAATTAGTCAAATGCATAGAACTTTCACACATTTTGACCCTAGAAACAGTAACAAAGCTGTTTACTGCTTTGAATCAATGTTTTCTCGGTTTAGCCTGTTTCGGGACAAAATGCGTATAAGTGGTGTCTAAACACTCCAAATTCATTCCGAACTTTTACAATAAGTCAAATGCATGGGATTGGCACACATTCTAACCCTAGAAACAGTAACAAATCTTTTGACTACTTTGAATCAATGTTTTCTCGGGTTTAGCCTGTTTCGGGACAAAATGCGTATAGGTGGTGTCTAAACACTCCAAATTCATTCCGAAATTTTACAATAAGTCATATGCATGGGATTGGCACACATTCTAACCCTAGAAACACTAACAAATCTTTTTACTACTTTGAATCAATGTTTTCTCGGTTTTAGCTTGTTTCGGGACAAAATGGGTATAATTGGTGTCTAAACACTCCAAATTCAACCCAAACTCTTATAATTAGTCAAATGCATTGGATTGTTACATATTTTGACCCTAGAAAGAGTAACAAAGCTGTTTATTGCTTCGAATCAATGTTTTCTCTCGGTTTTAGCCTGTTTTCTCGGTTTATGCCTATTTTGGGATATAACGGCTTTTAGTATTGTCTAAACACTCCAAATTCATCCCAAACTCTTAGAATTAGTCAAATGCATTGGTTTGTCAATCATTCTGACCCTAGAAACAGTAACAAAGCTGTTTACTGCTTTGAATCAATGTTTTCTTGGTTTTAGTCTATTTCGGGACAAAATGGATAAAAGTGGTGTCTAAACACTCCAAATTCAACTCGAGCTCTTATAATTAGTCAAATGCATTGGATTGCTACATATTTTGACCCTAGAAAGATTAACATAGCTGTTTATTGCTTCGAATCAATGGTTTCTCTCGGTTTTAGCCTGTTTTCTCGGTTTATGTCTATTTTGGGATATAACGGCTTTTAGTGTTGTCTAAACACTCCAAGTTTATCCCGAACTCTTAGAATTAGTCAAATGCATTGGTTTGTCAAACATTCTGACCCTAGAAACAGTGACAAAGCTGTTTACTGCTTTGAATCAATGTTTTCTCGGTTTTAGTCTATTTCGGGACAAAATGGATAAAAGTGGTGTCTAAACACTCCAAATTCAACTTGAGCTCTTATAATTAGTCAAATGCATTGGATTGCTACATATTTTGACCCTAGAAAGAGTAACATAGCTGTTTATTGCTTCGAATCAATGGTTTCTCTCGGTTTTAGCCTGTTTTCTCGGTTTATGCCTATTTTGGGATATAACGGCTTTTAGTGTTGTCTAAACACTCCAAGTTTATCCCGAACTCTTAGAATTAGTCAAATGCATTGGTTTGTCAAACATTCTGACCCTAGAAACAGTGACAAAGCTGTTTACTGCTTTGAATCAATGTTTTCTCCGTTTTAGCCTGTTTCGGGACAAAATGGGTTTAAGTGTTGTCTAAACACTCCAAATTCATCCCGAACTTTTACAATTAGTCAAATGCATAGAACTTTCACACATTTTGACCCTAGAAACAGTAACAAAGCTGTTTACTGCTTTGAATCAATGTTTTCTCGGTTTAGCCTGTTTCGGGATAAAATGGGTATAAGTGGTGTCTAAACACTCCAAATTCATTCCGAACTCTTACAATAAGTCAAATACATGGGATTGGCACACATTCTAACCCTAGAAACAGTAACAAATCTTTTGACTACTTTGAATCAATGTTTTCTCGGGTTTAGCCTGTTTCATGACAAAATGGGTAAAACTGGTGTCTAAACACTCCAAATTCAACCCGAGCTCTTATAATTAGTAAAATGCATTGGATTGTTACATATTTTGACCCTAGAAAGAGTAACATAGCTGTTTACTACTTTGAATCAATGTTTTCTCTCGGTTTTAGCCTGTTTTCTCGGTTTATGCCTATTTTAGGATATAATGGGTTTAAGTGTTGTCTAAACACTCCGAATTCATCCCGAACTCTTACAAGTAGTCAAATGCATTGGTTTGTCACACATTCTAACCCTAGAAACACTAAAAAATCTTTTTACTACTTTGAATCAATGTTTTCTCGGTTTTAGCTTGTTTCGGGACAAAATGGGTATAATTGGTGTCTAAACACTCCAAATTCAACCCAAACTCTTATAATTAGTCAAATGCATTGGATTGTTACATATTTTGACCCTAGAAAGAGTAGCAAAGCTGTTTATTGCTTCGAATCAATGTTTTCTCTCGGTTTTAGCCTGTTTTCTCGGTTTATGCCTATTTTGGGATATAACGGCTTTTAGTATTGTCTAAACACTCCAAATTCATCCCAAACTCTTAGAATTAGTCAAATGCATTGGTTTGTCAATCATTCTGACCCTAGAAACAGTAACAAAGCTGTTTACTGCTTTGAATCAATGTTTTCTCGGTTTTAGTCTATTTCGGGACAAAATGGATAAAAGTGGTGTCTAAACACTCCAAATTCAACTCGAGCTCTTATAATTAGTCAAATGCATTGGATTGCTACATATTTTGACCCTAGAAAGAGTAACATAGCTGTTTATTGCTTCGAATCAATGGTTTCTCTCGGCTTTAGCCTGTTTTCTCGGTTTATGCCTATTTTGGGATATAACGGCTTTTAGTGTTGTCTAAACACTCCAAATTCATCCTGAACTCTTAGAATTAGTTAAATGCATTGGTTTGTCAAACATTCTGACCCTAGAAACAGTGACAAAGCTGTTTACTGCTTTGAATCAATGTTTTCTCGGTTTTAGCCTGTTTCGGGACAAAATGGGTTTAAGTGTTGTCTAAACACTCCAAATTCATCCCGAACTTTTACAATTAGTCAAATGCATAGAACTTTCACACATTTTGACCCTAGAAACAGTAACAAAGCTGTTTACTGCTTTGAATCAATGTTTTCTCGGTTTAGCCTGTTTCGGGACAAAATGCGTATAGGTGGTGTCTAAACACTCCAAATTCATTCCGAACTTTTACAATAAGTCATATGCATGGGATTGGCACACATTCTAACCCTAGAAACAGTAACAAATCTTTTGACTACTTTGAATCAATGTTTTCTCGGGTTTAGCCTGTTTCGTGACAAAATGGGTAAAACTGGTGTCTAAACACTCCAAATTCATCCCAAACTCTTAGAATTAGTCAAATGCATTGGTTTGTCAATCATTCTGACCCTAGAAACAGTAACAAAGCTGTTTACTGCTTTGAATCAATGTTTTCTCGGTTTTAGTCTATTTCGGGACAAAATGGATAAAAGTGGTGTCTAAACACTCCAAATTCAACTCGAGCTCTTATAATTAGTCAAATGCATTGGATTGCTACATATTTTGACCCTAGAAAGAGTAACATAGCTGTTTATTGCTTCGAATCAATGTTTTCTCTCGGTTTTAGCCTGTTTTCTCGGTTTATGTCTATTTTGGGATATAACGGCTTTTAGTGTTGTCTAAACACTCCAAGTTTATCCCGAACTCTTAGAATTAGTCAAATGCATTGGTTTGTCAAACATTCTGACCCTAGAAACAGTGACAAAGCTGTTTACTGCTTTGAATCAATGTTTTCTCGGTTTTAGTCTATTTCGGGACAAAATGGATAAAAGTGGTGTCTAAACACTCCAAATTCAACTTGAGCTCTTATAATTAGTCAAATGCATTGGATTGCTACATATTTTGACCCTAGAAAGAGTAACATAGCTGTTTATTGCTTCGAATCAATGTTTTCTCCCGGTTTTAGCCTGTTTTCTCGGTTTATGCCTATTTTGGGATATAACGGCTTTTAGTGTTGTCTAAACACTCCAAGTTTATCCCGAACTCTTAGAATTAGTCAAATGCATTGGTTTGTCAAACATTCTGACCCTAGAAACAGTGACAAAGCTGTTTACTGCTTTGAATCAATGTTTTCTCGGTTTTAGCCTGTTTCGGGACAAAATGGGTTTAAGTGTTGTCTAAACACTCCAAATTCATCCTGAACTTTTACAATTAGTCAAATGCATAGAACTTTCACACATTTTGACCCTAGAAACAGTAACAAAGCTGTTTACTGCTTTGAATCAATGTTTTCTCGGTTTAGCCTATTTCGGGATAAAATGGGTATAAGTGGTGTCTAAACACTCCAAATTCATTCCGAACTCTTACAATAAGTCAAATACATGGGATTGGCACACATTCTAACCCTAGAAACAGTAACAAATCTTTTGACTACTTTGAATCAATGTTTTCTCGGGTTTAGCCTGTTTCATGACAAAATGGGTAAAACTGGTGTCTAAACACTCCAAATTCAACCCGAGCTCTTATAATTAGTAAAATGCATTGGATTGTTACATATTTTGACCCTAGAAAGAGTAACATAGCTGTTTACTACTTTGAATCAATGTTTTCTCTCGGTTTTAGCCTGTTTTCTCGGTTTATGCCTATTTTAGGATATAATGGGTTTAAGTGTTGTCTAAACACTCCGAATTCTGAAAGAATTAATAGGATCGATTATGAGTTTAGTGAGAAGATTTGAATAACAAGAGAGTGAGACTCGTTGAGAGTATAGTAAGAGAGTATAGAGAGAGTATTGTGGAGAAAGAGATATTATCTCTTCTTACCTCATTTAGAACATAATTACAATCTACTTATAGACATATACAAAAGAATATACTAAGATGATCCTAGGCACATTTACATATAAAGATAGCGACATGTCCTTAAGAAGACATGTGATCCTTCCCACTTGCGCACTCTACACTAACGGCTATGAGGAGAAGGATCGAGAAGCTCTTGTGACCGTTGGAGGCTGGTGAACATGGAATGGACTCGTGATCCTCATGGGTTGAGCTTGGTAGGCCTTTAGCTGTACGGACGGCCCAATGGTGATGGTTGTACGGACGGATGTACGGACAAGGTGTGTGTGCGGTTTCATACTCCCCCTCAAGCTTGATCATGAGCATTGATCAAGCTTGGACTCATGCACACCCACCTCATTAAAAACCTTAGTATAGAAAACCACTTGGGAAAAACTATACTTAAGGGAAAAAGAGTGTGGGTATCATGTGAAGACAATCATGGCCGAGTAAGATCTTTGAGGCCAAGTTTGGGGTGAATGTACTCACACACTTGTGGACTGGCCGCCTTGGTGAGAACGTCAGCCAATTGTTCAGAGCTCTCGGTGTGACATGGTAGAACAACTCCAAGTTTAATTTGCTCTCGGACTTTGTGGCAGTCGACTTCAATGTGCTTGGTTCTCTCATGGAACACCGAGTTTGTTGCGATGTGAATAGCTGCCTCATTGTCGCAATGCATAGTAATAGGCTTAGGTGACTCGATTCCAAGGTCCTTGATGAGTGCCTTGAGCCACATCAACTCGGTTGTTAACTTTCTCATGGCTCTATACTCCGATTCAGCACTTGATAGGGATACCACCTTTTGTTTCTTGCTCTTCCATGTGATCAAGTTGCCTCCTAGGAACGTGCAGTAGCCTGTAGTGGAGCGACGGTCTCCACGGTCTCCGGCGTAATCCGCATCACAATACCCTACTAGCTCCGTGCTTTCATTTCGACCCATCCATATGCCTTGCCCCGGCGAGCCCTTGAGATATTTGAGGATGCGGTTCACCATACCCCAATGATGCACGGTAGGACTTTGCATGTGTTGGCTCACCTGATTAACAGCAAAGCAAATATCAGGTCTAGTGATAGTAAGGTATATAAGCTTACCTACTAGCCGCCGGTATCGCTTGACGTCTTGAAATGGAGCTGCATCAAACTCCCCCTTTCCTCCGGCCTTATAGTTTTCATCAAGGGGTGTAGATACAGCTTTTGAACCTAGCTTCCCTGCTTCACTCAATAAATCAAGAGCATATTTTCTTTGTGATAAAAACAATCCTTCATTAGTCCTATATACTTCTATACCAAGAAAATATTTAAGTTCTCCTAGGTCTTTGATATCAAAAACTGACTTAAGGTAAGCCTTAGTCTCTTGAATGCCTACCTTGTCACTTCCAGTTATGATGATATCATCAACATAAACTAGAATGACTATAATACCTTTTTCACTTGGTAAGGTGAATAGAGTGTGGTCAGCCTCTGATTTGCGGAAGCCTTTCTCAAGGAGTGTGGTGCTTAACTTGTGATACCAAGCCCTAGGGGACTGTTTGAGTCCATAAATCGCCTTGTTCAGTTTTAATACTTTCCCGGGACCAATGATGTCTTCTAAACCCGGAGGTGGCCTCATATAAACTTCATCCTCGAGCTCTCCTTGTAAGAAGGCGTTCTTAACATCCATTTGCCATAAGTTCCAGTCAAGGTTGGTTGCAAGAGAGAGAACAACTCGAACCGTGTGAAGTTTGGCCACCGGTGCAAACGTATCTTGGTAGTCCTCCCCATACGTTTGAGTGAACCCTCTTGCAACGAGTCTGGCTTTGTAGCGTTCGATCTCCCCATCACTCTTATATTTAATGGTAAAGATCCACCTGGATGTCACAGCCTTCTTGCCTTTGGGTAAGTCAGCCTCGTCCCATGTATGATTGGCCTCCATTGCATTCTTCTCGGCATTGACAGCATCACACCATTCCTTATGATTCTTGGCTTCTTCATAGTCTTTGGGAATCCAATGAGCATCAATCTTGCCAAGAAACACTTGATGGTGTGGAGGAAAATGAGCCAAGGTGCATACCGCTTGAATCGGATGAGCTACAGCAACGTTGTTGTAGTAGACCCGAGTGTTTCGCCAATTGGAGAGGGGAAACTTGAGGCGTTCACTGCGGCGAAGTGGGATAACTTCCTGTGGTGTGGCCTCATCGTCATTGTCTTCCTCGGTGGGCACATAATCCTCATCACCGGAAGCATTGTCCACCGGAACTGAATTTAAACCATTTTCATCATCGGATTGTTCATCAAGTTCAGCCGAGTGTTCATCAAGTGCAGCCGAGGGATCATTGTCTAGAGACTCCGGCGGTGAAGTGGCCGGTGCATTGACTGGGGGTGCAGGTGTTGACGCGGGGGCATTGTCAACACCGAGTCTCTCGAGAAGGATGCGAAGGTTGTTAGCTCGGTCAGATGGTGAGGTGGACAAGTCTCGAAGGCTCTCCCAGTTCTTTTCCTCATAGAAGCCTTTAGACTCCACGAACTTAACATCACGAGAGACAAAAACGCGCTTCATGTTTGGCTCGTAGCACTTGTAGCCTTTTTGAGTCGTCGAGTACCCAAGGAACATGCTCTTAACACTCTTAGTATCAAGCTTGTCGCGTAGTTCTCCTGGCTTCAACACATAACACACGCAGCCAAATACTCTTAAATGATCAAATGAGGGTTTTACCTTGTTTATTACCTCAAACGGTGAACTGTCTTGAAGAACTTTGGTTGGTGTCCGGTTAATGAGGTAGCAAGCCGCAAGAACAGCATCTCCCCAAAACTTCTTTGGAACATTGGTGTGAAACATCATGGATCTTGCCACTTCCATGAGGTGCCTATTCTTCCTTTCAGCAACACCATTTTGTTGGGGTGTATATGGACAGCTTGTTTGATGAATAATCCCATGGTTTGCTAGGTATTGTTTGAAGGCATGGCTTGTATACTCTCCTCCATTATCTGATCTCAAAATTTTAATCTTTGCATTATAATGGTTAGTCACATATTTTTGAAAATTAGTGAAGGCTTCAAGAACTCTATCTTTAGAGGGAAGCAAGGTCAGCCAAGTATATTTTGATTTTTCATCAATAAAGGTCACAAAATATTTTTGATTTTCTCTAGACAAGCAAGGGGAAGTCCAAACATCTGAATGGATTAAATCAAAACAATTTTCATAAATAGTCATAGATTTAGGAAAAACAGCCTTGCAATGTTTACCAAGAATACATGCCTCACACTCATCATTTTTAAAAGAAATATTAGGAAACATTAATGATAAAGCTCTAGTATGAGGATGTCCTAGCCTAGCATGTAAAATAGAATCACTAGGTTTAATAATAACCGAATTAAAACAAGATGCAGTAGAAGAAGATAGATTCAAGTCCTCAAGCACATATAGATCATCCTTGGAACCTCCTTGACCAAGAACTTTACTTGTCTCAATATCCTGAAAATGAACCTTGTTAGGACCAAATATTGCATAACAATTTAAATCAGTGGTGGCCCTCTTAACTGATAGCAAATTAGATGTGAAATTTGGCATATAGAAAGCTTTAGTTTCTTTGTTAAATAACTTTAAATTCCCTATGCCTTTAATTGGAACTTTCTCACCATTAGCTATCACAACATTACCATTAGCAGGCTTAATATCACTCATTAACCTAGAATCACTAATCATGTGATGAGATGCACCAGAATCAACAATAAGAGACTTAGTTTTGTTTGAAGTAAGAAACGCCTTACCGGTGGCCTCCTTGAGGGCTTTGATGAGCGCATCAAGGTCGGACCGCCTTACCAGCTCGGACGATGCTGCAGCAAGAGCAGTTCCACCGGTCACTTGTTGAGGCTGCTCAGAGATCAATGGCTCCCCCACGGCAGTTGCTTGGTGAGCTCTCGGTTGTCCTCCGCGGTTTGGTCGTCCACCTCGGATTGTTCCCGGTGGTGGTGCTAGATGCGGATGTAGGATCCAGCAGCGGCTCTTGAAGTGGCCAAGTTTCTTACAGTGCTCACAAACCGGCGGGTTGTTCTTGTCCTCCGGTCGGTAGTAGCCTTTGTTTGCTGATGCCATCTCAGCTTTGTTAGCGGTCACCAGCTCTCCCTTGCTGCCGAACAATCCCATGGAGCCATGCTCCTTTTGAATTTGGTTACAAACATCATCAAGGCTTGGGAGTTTATCTGACCGCAAGATGTGTTTGATGAGATCATTGTAGGAGGGGTTTAGGGTCAAGAGCAGCCCAAACACTTTGTCTTGTTCACGCCTCTCGTTCAGTATGGCCGGATCAATTGTCGCCGGTCGCAGCATTTCTAGTTCAGCCCAAAGGGACCTAAACTTCCCAAAATGCTTTGTAAACTCCATATCCTCTTGATTGAGGTTATTGATGGCCCTTTTAATCTCGAAGATACGATTGACATTGGTAATATTACCAAAAACGTTCTTGAGGGTGTCCCACAAGTCCTTCGCCGTCTCGCAGTAGGAGTAGGCTTCAAGAATGGGGGCATCTAGAGAGTTTTGAATGATGGCTAAGACCCCTTGGTCTTCTTGGAACCATTTGTTCTTTTCATCTCCGGCAAGTTCCTTGCCGTCCTTGGTGGCCTCACCACTCGGAGCTTCGCTCTTCTCAACGTGAGACCAAAGGCCTCGGCCACAAAGGGCAGTTTTCGTGGTCCTCGCCCACAGCAGATAGTTCTCTCCCTTGAGAGTCACCGGAACAACCATGGTTTTGACACTTTCCATGATGAAGAGACCGTTAGGTAAAGCTATTATCCAACGGTTAAAGAAAATGACTTTCAAGTCAAAACAGAAAATGAGAGAGAAGGAGAAGCGGAAGTAAGTGATGATCAAAAACTTTAGAATGACGAGCAACCAGGCTCTGATACCATGAAAGAATTAATAGGATCGATTATGAGTTTAGTGAGAAGATTTGAATAACAAGAGAGTGAGACTCGTTGAGAGTATAGTAAGAGAGTATAGAGAGAGTATTGTGGAGAAAGAGATATTATCTCTTCTTACCTCATTTAGAACATAATTACAATCTACTTATAGACATATACAAAAGAATATACTAAGATGATCCTAGGCACATTTACATATAAAGATAGCGACATGTCCTTAAGAAGACATGTGATCCTTCCCACTTGCGCACTCTACACTAACGGCTATGAGGAGAAGGATCGAGAAGCTCTTGTGACCGTTGGAGGCTGGTGAACATGGAATGGACTCGTGATCCTCATGGGTTGAGCTTGGTAGGCCTTTAGCTGTACGGACGGCCCAATGGTGATGGTTGTACGGACGGATGTACGGACAAGGTGTGTGTGCGGTTTCATAAATTCATCCCGAACTCTTACAAGTAGTCAAATGCATTGGTTTGTCACACATTCTAACCCTAGAAACACTAACAAATCTTTTTACTACTTTGAATCAATGTTTTCTTGGTTTTAGCTTGTTTCGGGACAAAATGGGTATAATTGGTGTCTAAACACTCCAAATTCAACCCAAACTCTTATAATTAGTCAAATGCATTGGATTGTTACATATTTTGACCCTAGAAAGAGTAGCAAAGCTGTTTATTGCTTCGAATCAATGTTTTCTCTCGGTTTTAGCCTGTTTTCTCGGTTTATGCCTATTTTGGGATATAACGGCTTTTAGTATTGTCTAAACACTCCAAATTCATCCCAAACTCTTAGAATTAGTCAAATGCATTGGTTTGTCAATCATTCTGACCCTAGAAACAGTAACAAAGCTGTTTACTGCTTTGAATCAATGTTTTCTCGGTTTTAGTCTATTTCGGGACAAAATGGATAAAAGTGGTGTCTAAACACTCCAAATTCAACTCGAGCTCTTATAATTAGTCAAATGCATTGGATTGCTACATATTTTGACCCTAGAAAGAGTAACATAGCTGTTTATTGCTTCGAATCAATGGTTTCTCTCGGTTTTAGCCTGTTTTCTCGGTTTATGCCTATTTTGGGATATAACGGCTTTTAGTGTTGTCTAAACACTCCAAATTCATCCTGAACTCTTAGAATTAGTTAAATGCATTGGTTTGTCAAACATTCTGACCCTAGAAACAGTGACAAAGCTGTTTACTGCTTTGAATCAATGTTTTCTCGGTTTTAGCCTGTTTCGGGACAAAATGGGTTTAAGTGTTGTCTAAACACTCCAAATTCATCCCGAACTTTTACAATTAGTCAAATGCATAGAACTTTCACACATTTTGACCCTAGAAACAGTAACAAAGCTGTTTACTGCTTTGAATCAATGTTTTCTCGGTTTAGCCTGTTTCGGGACAAAATGCGTATAGGTGGTGTCTAAACACTCCAAATTCATTCCGAACTTTTACAATAAGTCATATGCATGGGATTGGCACACATTCTAACCCTAGAAACAGTAACAAATCTTTTGACTACTTTGAATCAATGTTTTCTCGGGTTTAGCCTGTTTCGTGACAAAATGGGTAAAACTGGTGTCTAAACACTCCAAATTCATCCCAAACTCTTAGAATTAGTCAAATGCATTGGTTTGTCAATCATTCTGACCCTAGAAACAGTAACAAAGCTGTTTACTGCTTTGAATCAATGTTTACTCGGTTTTAGTCTATTTCGGGACAAAATGGATAAAAGTGGTGTCTAAACACTCCAAATTCAACTCGAGCTCTTATAATTAGTCAAATGCATTGGATTGCTACATATTTTGACCCTAGAAAGAGTAACATAGCTGTTTATTGCTTCGAATCAATGTTTTCTCTCGGTTTTAGCCTGTTTTCTCGGTTTATGTCTATTTTGGGATATAACGGCTTTTAGTGTTGTCTAAACACTCCAAGTTTATCCCGAACTCTTAGAATTAGTCAAATGCATTGGTTTGTCAAACATTCTGACCCTAGAAACAGTGACAAAGCTGTTTACTGCTTTGAATCAATGTTTTCTCGGTTTTAGTCTATTTCGGGACAAAATGGATAAAAGTGGTGTCTAAACACTCCAAATTCAAGTTGAGCTCTTATAATTAGTCAAATGCATTGGATTGCTACATATTTTGACCCTAGAAAGAGTAACATAGCTGTTTATTGCTTCGAATCAATGTTTTCTCTCGGTTTTAGCCTGTTTTCTCGGTTTATGCCTATTTTGGGATATAACGGCTTTTAGTGTTGTCTAAACACTCCAAGTTTATCCCGAACTCTTAGAATTAGTCAAATGCATTGGTTTGTCAAACATTCTGACCCTAGAAACAGTGACAAAGCTGTTTACTGCTTTGAATCAATGTTTTCTCGGTTTTAGCCTGTTTCGGGACAAAATGGGTTTAAGTGTTGTCTAAACACTCCAAATTCATCCCGAACTTTTACAATTAGTCAAATGCATAGAACTTTCATACATTTTGACCCTAGAAACAGTAACAAAGCTGTTTACTGCTTTGAATCAATGTTTTCTCGGTTTAGCCTGTTTCGGGACAAAATGGGTATAAGTGGTGTCTAAACACTCCAAATTCATCCCGAACTTTTACAATTAGTCAAATGCATAGAACTTTCACACATTTTGACCCTAGAAACAGTAACAAAGCTGTTTACTGCTTTGAATCAATGTTTTCTCGGTTTAGCCTGTTTCGGGACAAAATGGGTATAAGTGGTGTCTAAACACTCCAAATTCATTCCGAACTCTTACAATAAGTCAAATACATGGGATTGGCACACATTCTAACCCTAGAAACAGTAACAAATCTTTTGACTACTTTGAATCAATGTTTTCTCGGGTTTAGCCTGTTTCATGACAAAATGGGTAAAACTGGTGTCTAAACACTCCAAATTCAACCCGAGCTCTTATAATTAGTAAAATGCATTGGATTGTTACATATTTTGACCCTAGAAAGAGTAACATAGCTGTTTACTACTTTGAATCAATGTTTTCTCTCGGTTTTAGCCTGTTTTCTCGGTTTATGCCTATTTTAGGATATAATGGGTTTAAGTGTTGTCTAAACACTCCGAATTCATCCCGAACTCTTACAAGTAGTCAAATGCATTGGTTTGTCACACATTCTAACCCTAGAAACAGTAACAAATCTTTTTACTACTTTGAATCAATGTTTTCTCGGTTTTAGCTTGTTTCGGGACAAAATGGGTATAATTGGTGTCTAAACACTCCAAATTCAACCCAAACTCTTATAATTAGTCAAATGCATTGGATTGTTACATATTTTGACCCTAGAAAGAGTAACAAAGCTGTTTATTGCTTCGAATCAATGTTTTCTCTCGGTTTTAGCCTGTTTTCTCGGTTTATGCCTATTTTGGGATATAACGGCTTTTAGTGTTGTCTAAACACTCCAAGTTTATCCCGAACTCTTAGAATTAGTCAAATGCATTGGTTTGTCAAACATTCTGACCCTAGAAACAGTGACAAAGCTGTTTACTGCTTTGAATCAATGTTTTCTCGGTTTTAGCCTGTTTCGGGACAAAATGGGTTTAAGTGTTGTCTAAACACTCCAAATTCATCCCGAACTTTTACAATTAGTCAAATGCATAGAACTTTCATACATTTTGACCCTAGAAACAGTAACAAAGCTGTTTACTGCTTTGAATCAATGTTTTCTCGGTTTAGCCTGTTTCGGGACAAAATGGGTATAAGTGGTGTCTAAACACTCCAAATTCATCCCGAACTTTTACAATTAGTCAAATGCATAGAACTTTCACACATTTTGACCCTAGAAACAGTAACAAAGCTGTTTACTGCTTTGAATCAATGTTTTCTCGGTTTAGCCTGTTTCGGGACAAAATGGGTATAAGTGGTGTCTAAACACTCCAAATTCATTCCGAACTCTTACAATAAGTCAAATACATGGGATTGGCACACATTCTAACCCTAGAAACAGTAACAAATCTTTTGACTACTTTGAATCAATGTTTTCTCGGGTTTAGCCTGTTTCATGACAAAATGGGTAAAACTGGTGTCTAAACACTCCAAATTCAACCCGAGCTCTTATAATTAGTAAAATGCATTGGATTGTTACATATTTTGACCCTAGAAAGAGTAACATAGCTGTTTACTACTTTGAATCAATGTTTTCTCTCGGTTTTAGCCTGTTTTCTCGGTTTATGCCTATTTTAGGATATAATGGGTTTAAGTGTTGTCTAAACACTCCGAATTCATCCCGAACTCTTACAAGTAGTCAAATGCATTGGTTTGTCACACATTCTAACCCTAGAAACAGTAACAAATCTTTTTACTACTTTGAATCAATGTTTTCTCGGTTTTAGCTTGTTTCGGGACAAAATGGGTATAATTGGTGTCTAAACACTCCAAATTCAACCCAAACTCTTATAATTAGTCAAATGCATTGGATTGTTACATATTTTGACCCTAGAAAGAGTAACAAAGCTGTTTATTGCTTCGAATCAATGTTTTCTCTCGGTTTTAGCCTGTTTTCTCGGTTTATGCCTATTTTAGGATATAATGGGTTTAAGTGTTGTCTAAACACTCCGAATTCATCCCGAACTCTTACAAGTAGTCAAATGCATTGGTTTGTCACACATTCTAACCCTAGAAACACTAACAAATCTTTTTACTACTTTGAATCAATGTTTTCTTGGTTTTAGCTTGTTTCGGGACAAAATGGGTATAATTGGTGTCTAAACACTCCAAATTCAACCCAAACTCTTATAATTAGTCAAATGCATTGGATTGTTACATATTTTGACCCTAGAAAGAGTAGCAAAGCTGTTTATTGCTTCGAATCAATGTTTTCTCTCGGTTTTAGCCTGTTTTCTCGGTTTATGCCTATTTTGGGATATAACGGCTTTTAGTATTGTCTAAACACTCCAAATTCATCCCAAACTCTTAGAATTAGTCAAATGCATTGGTTTGTCAATCATTCTGACCCTAGAAACAGTAACAAAGCTGTTTACTGCTTTGAATCAATGTTTTCTCGGTTTTAGTCTATTTCGGGACAAAATGGATAAAAGTGGTGTCTAAACACTCCAAATTCAACTCGAGCTCTTATAATTAGTCAAATGCATTGGATTGCTACATATTTTGACCCTAGAAAGAGTAACATAGCTGTTTATTGCTTCGAATCAATGGTTTCTCTCGGTTTTAGCCTGTTTTCTCGGTTTATGCCTATTTTGGGATATAACGGCTTTTAGTGTTGTCTAAACACTCCAAATTCATCCTGAACTCTTAGAATTAGTTAAATGCATTGGTTTGTCAAACATTCTGACCCTAGAAACAGTGACAAAGCTGTTTACTGCTTTGAATCAATGTTTTCTCGGTTTTAGCCTGTTTCGGGACAAAATGGGTTTAAGTGTTGTCTAAACACTCCAAATTCATCCCGAACTTTTACAATTAGTCAAATGCATAGAACTTTCACACATTTTGACCCTAGAAACAGTAACAAAGCTGTTTACTGCTTTGAATCAATGTTTTCTCGGTTTAGCCTGTTTCGGGACAAAATGCGTATAGGTGGTGTCTAAACACTCCAAATTCATTCCGAACTTTTACAATAAGTCATATGCATGGGATTGGCACACATTCTAACCCTAGAAACAGTAACAAATCTTTTGACTACTTTGAATCAATGTTTTCTCGGGTTTAGCCTGTTTCGTGACAAAATGGGTAAAACTGGTGTCTAAACACTCCAAATTCATCCCAAACTCTTAGAATTAGTCAAATGCATTGGTTTGTCAATCATTCTGACCCTAGAAACAGTAACAAAGCTGTTTACTGCTTTGAATCAATGTTTACTCGGTTTTAGTCTATTTCGGGACAAAATGGATAAAAGTGTAAGTTTGAGAGTAGAGTAATCAAGAGATTATGGAAGAGAGTGAAATCGTGTAAAGAGTGAGGAGAGTGAACGATTGAGAGAGAGAGTGTTGGAGAAAGAGAATAAACTCTTTTCTTGCTTAAATTAGAACATACTTACAAACCATATATAGAGCTATACAAAGAGGATATTCTTTCCTAGGGTTCTATGTGCACATTAATGGGAGATAGCGACATCTCCTTATTCCTACATGTGACTAAACCTTTGACTTCCCACTTGCAAGTTGCCTAACGGCTATAATAGAAGGATCTCGATGAAGGGAGATCGTTGGAATCTCTCCTTAGTGGATTGGGCTTATGAGATACGAGATGGCTTGGTCAGCCCATAGGTTGTCGATCGTACGGACGTCCGTACGGTTGTACGGACGGTGGTGGCCAAGGTGGTGTGCCAAACTCATACTCCCCCTCAAGCTTGACTTAGATGATCAGGCAAGCTTGACAGTCCAGGCACCCACCTCATTAAAAAAACCTTAGTGTAGAAAACCTCATGGGAAAAACTATACATAAGGGAAAAAGAGTGTAGGTGCCTTGTGAAAGACTCATGGCCGAGTGAGGTCTATAAGGCCGAGCTTCGAGTGAATATATTCGCACACTTGGGGACTTGCAGCTTTGGTGAGGATGTCAGCGAGTTGTTCCTTGCTCTCGGTGTGACATGGTAGGACAACTCCAAGCTTGATTTGCTCTCGCACCTTATGACAGTCCACCTCAATATGTTTGGTCCTCTCATGAAACACTGAATTGGTTGCTATGTGAATGGCAGCTTCATTGTCACAATGCATGGTGATAGGACTTGTGATTTCCACTCCTAAATCCTTGAGGAGTGCTTTGAGCCACATTAGTTCAGTTGTGAGTTTGCGCATGGCCCTATACTCGGATTCGGCACTTGAAAGCGATACGACCTTTTGTTTCTTGCTCTTCCATGTGATCAGGTTGCCTCCAAGGAATGTGCAATAGCCAGTTGTGGAGCGACGGTCTCCACGGTCTCCAGCATAGTCAGCGTCGCAATATCCTACCAACTCGGTGTTCTTGTTGCGGCCCATCCAAATGCCTTGTCCCGGTGAGCCCTTGATGTATTTAAGGATTCGGTCGACCATGTTCCAATGATGGACAGTTGGATTGTTCATGTGCTGGCTCACCTGGTTCACAGCAAAGCAAATATCAGGCCGTGTTATAGTTAAATAGATTAACTTACCTACTAGGCGCCGGTAGCGACCAACGTCCTTGTATGGTGCCTGCTCAAGCTCCCCCTGTCCTCCGGCCTTGTAGTTCTCTTCAAGAGGTGATGCCACTGCCTTTGAACCTAATTTTCCTGTCTCATTTAACAAGTCAAGAGCATATTTTCTTTGTGATAGAAATAAACCTTCCTTTGATCTACATATTTCTATCCCAAGAAAATATTTCAACTCTCCAAGGTCCTTAATATCAAAGACTGATTTCAAGAAGGTTTTAGTGTTTTGAATACCTACCGAGTCACTCCCAGTGATGATGATATCATCAACATACACTAGGATGACTACTATACCTTTGGTGCTTGGTGAGGTAAATAGTGTGTGATCAGCCTCGGATTTGCGAAAGCCTTTGTCAAGGAGGATTGTGCTCAGCTTGTGGTACCACGCCCTTGGCGACTGCTTTAGTCCATAGATGGCTTTGTTGAGCTTGAGAACCTTCCCCGGACCAATGGTGTCTTCTAGGCCCGGTGGTGGCCGCATATACACTTCATCTTCGAGCTCGCCTTGTAGGAAGGCGTTCTTCACATCCATTTGCCATAGCTCCCAATCAAGATTTGTGGCAAGAGAGAGAACCACTCGAACAGTGTGAAGTTTGGCCACCGGAGCAAACGTATCAAGATAGTCCTCCCCATACGTTTGCGTGAATCCCCGGGCTACAAGGCGTGCCTTATACCGTTCTATCTCCCCATTGCTCTTATATTTGATTGTGAAGATATACCGAGATGTGACAGCCTTCTTGCCCTTGGGTAAGTCAGCCTCGTCCCATGTGTGATTTTGCACCATGGCCGTATTCTCGGCGTCCACCGCATCTCTCCATACCTTGTGCTGCTTAGCCTCATCATAGGCCTTGGGGATCCAATGCTCATCAATATGGCCAAGAAACACTTGATGCTCTATCGGAAAATGAGCTAAGGTGCACACGGCCTGAATCGGATGAGCAACGGCCATGTTGTTGTAGTACACACGGGTGTTCTTCCAATGACTAGGAGGATACTTGATACGTTGGCTGCGCCTAAGAGGAACTACAGCCCCAGCTTCGGAGTTGGCCCGTCCCGGAGTTATGATTTCCTCAAGCTGTTCGGCCGACTCCTCGGTTGTTTCGGCCTTGATGTCCGCGGGTGACTCCTCATGCTGCTCAGTATGGTCATCGGCATGTATATCAGGATCAGGCTCAGTGAATGGCTCAGATTGTTCTGGTGATGTTGGTCTGGCTGACTCGGTAGAGATCCTATCATTTTCAAGACCTAGCCGCTCAAGAATTACTCGGAGGTTGCGCGTCCGATCAGATGGAGAGTCGGAGAGATTACGGAGCTCATCCCAATTCTTCTCGTCATAAAAGCCGTGTGTCTCCATGAACTTGACATCACGAGATACTAGAATTCTCCTTGTTGTAGGTTCATAGCACTTATACCCCTTTTGTGTAGTAGAATAGCCAAGAAACATAGCCTTTGTACTCTTTGCATCAAGCTTGTCTCTTAGCTCACCTGGTCGCAAAACATAGCACACACAACCAAACACTCGTAAGTGATCAAATGTAGGTTTGTCATTAGTTAATACCTCAAATGGAGACACATCCTTTAGAATTTTTGTTGGTGTGCGGTTAATAAGATAACAAGCGGCTAGCACAGCATCTCCCCAAAACCTCTTTGGAACCCTTGTGTGAAACATCATAGACCTTGCCACCTCCATCAGATGCCTATTCTTCCTCTCAGCCACTCCATTTTGTTGTGGTGTGTAAGGACAACTAGTTTGGTGAAGAATTCCATGTTTGGCTAGATATTGCTTAAAGGCATGGCTTGTGTACTCTCCACCATTATCTGATCTCAAAATTTTAATCTTGGCATGAAAGTGGTTAGTGACATAATTTTGAAAATTAGTAAAGGCCTCAAGAACTCTATCCTTAGAGGGAAGCAAAGTTATCCAAGTATATTTTGATTTTTCATCAATAAAAGTCACAAAATATTTTTGATTATCTCTAGATAAGCAAGGAGATGTCCAAACATCAGAATGAATTAAATCAAAACATTTTTCATAAATAGTAATAGATTTAGGAAAAACAGCCTTGCAATGTTTACCAAGAATACAAGCCTCACACTCATCATTTTGAAAAGAAACATTAGGAAATATTAAAGATAAAGCTCTTGTGTGAGGGTGTCCTAGCCTAGCATGTAAAATAGAATCACTAGGTTTCATAATAACCGAATTAAAACAAGATACATTAGAAGATAAGTTCAAGTCCTCAAGCACATAGAGGTCATCCTTGGATCCTCCTTGACCAAGAACCTTACTTGTCTCAATATCCTGAAAATGAACATTGTTAGGACCAAATATAGCATAACAATTTAAATCAGTAGTGGCTCTCTTAACTGATAGCAAGTTAGAAGTAAAGTTTGGCATATAAAATGCCTTAGTCTCCTTATCAAATAGTTTCAAGTTTCCAATGCCTTTAACTGGTACTTTCTCACCATTTGCTATTATCACATTACCATTAGCAGGTTTAATATCACTAATTAGCCTAGAATCACTAATCATGTGATGGGATGCACCAGAATCAACTATGAGGGGTTTAATTTTGTTTGAGGCAAGAAACGCCTTACCGGTGGCCTCTTTGATGGCTTTGATGAGCGCATCAAGGTCGGACCGCCTTACCAGCTCGGACGATGCTGCAGCAAGAGCAGTTCCACTGGTCACTTGTTGAGGTTGCTCAGAGATTGATGACTCCCCCATGGCTACTGCTTGATGAGCTCTCGGTGGTCCTCCGCGGTTTGGTCGTCCACCTCGGATGGTACCCGGCGGTGGTGCTAGATGAGGGTGTAGAATCCAGCAGCGGCTCTTGAAGTGACCAAGCTTCTTACAATGCTCACAAAATGGCGGGTTGTTCTTGTCCTCCGGCTTGTAGTAGCCCTTGTTTGCTGATGCCGTCTCAGCTTTGTTAGCGGTCACAAGTTCTCCCTTGCCGCCAAACAATCCCATGGAGCCATGCTCCTTTTGAATTTGGTTGCAGACATCATCAAGGCTAGGGAGCTTGTCCGACCGTAGAATATGCTTGATAAGGTCATTGTAGGAGGGGTTCAAGGTCAAGAGAAGGCCGAACACCTTATCTTGTTCACGCCTCTCATTCAGAATGGCCGGATCTATAGTCGCCGGCCGGAGCATCTCTAGTTCAGCCCAAAGGGACCTAAACTTCCCAAAGTGCTTGGTGAACTCCATGTCTTCTTGGTTGAGGTTGTTGATGGCCCTCTTAATCTCAAAAATTCGGTTTACATTTGTAACATTCCCAAAAACATTCTTGAGAGTGTCCCACAAGTCTTTTGCTGTCTCGCAATAAGAGTAAGCTTCAAGTATAGGTGCATCTAGGGAGTTTTGAATGATAGCTAGGACTCCCTGATCTTCTTGAAACCACTTGTTCTTCTCATCGACAAGATCCTTGCCGTCTTTGGTGGTCTCGCCACTAGGAGCTTCGCTCGTCTCAACATGGGACCAAAGTCCTCGGCCGCATAGGGCTGTCTTTGTGGTTCTAGCCCACAGTAAGTAATTCTCTCCCTTGAGAGTAACTGGAACAATGAGAGTTTTGGTAGTTTCCATGAAAAAAAAAGGTGAAGAGACCGTTGGTTAAAGCTATTGTCCAACGGTTAAAGAAAGAAGATTCAAGAACAAGAAATTTCAAGAACAAGAAAGAGAATGCGGAAGGGAGTGATGGAGATTTGAGGCAAGAACAGAATCAAATCTGCTCTGATACCATGTAAGTTTGAGAGTAGAGTAATCAAGAGATTATGGAAGAGAGTGAAATCGTGTAAAGAGTGAGGAGAGTGAACGATTGAGAGAGAGAGTGTTGGAGAAAGAGAATAAACTCTTTTCTTGCTTAAATTAGAACATACTTACAAACCATATATAGAGCTATACAAAGAGGATATTCTTTCCTAGGGTTCTATGTGCACATTAATGGGAGATAGCGACATCTCCTTATTCCTACATGTGACTAAACCTTTGACTTCCCACTTGCAAGTTGCCTAACGGCTATAATAGAAGGATCTCGATGAAGGGAGATCGTTGGAATCTCTCCTTAGTGGATTGGGCTTATGAGATACGAGATGGCTTGGTCAGCCCATAGGTTGTCGATCGTACGGACGTCCGTACGGTTGTACGGACGGTGGTGGCCAAGGTGGTGTGCCAAACTCATAAAAAGTGGTGTCTAAACACTCCAAATTCAACTCGAGCTCTTATAATTAGTCAAATGCATTGGATTGCTACATATTTTGACCCTAGAAAGAGTAACATAGCTGTTTATTGCTTCGAATCAATGTTTTCTCTCGGTTTTAGCCTGTTTTCTCGGTTTATGTCTATTTTGGGATATAACGGCTTTTAGTGTTGTCTAAACACTCCAAGTTTATCCCGAACTCTTAGAATTAGTCAAATGCATTGGTTTGTCAAACATTCTGACCCTAGAAACAGTGACAAAGCTGTTTACTGCTTTGAATCAATGTTTTCTCGGTTTTAGTCTATTTCGGGACAAAATGGATAAAAGTGGTGTCTAAACACTCCAAATTCAAGTTGAGCTCTTATAATTAGTCAAATGCATTGGATTGCTACATATTTTGACCCTAGAAAGAGTAACATAGCTGTTTATTGCTTCGAATCAATGTTTTCTCTCGGTTTTAGCCTGTTTTCTCGGTTTATGCCTATTTTGGGATATAACGGCTTTTAGTGTTGTCTAAACACTCCAAGTTTATCCCGAACTCTTAGAATTAGTCAAATGCATTGGTTTGTCAAACATTCTGACCCTAGAAACAGTGACAAAGCTGTTTACTGCTTTGAATCAATGTTTTCTCGGTTTTAGCTTGTTTCGGGACAAAATGGGTATAATTGGTGTCTAAACACTCCAAATTCAACCCAAACTCTTATAATTAGTCAAATGCATTGGATTGTTACATATTTTGACCCTAGAAAGAGTAACAAAGCTGTTTATTGCTTCGAATCAATGTTTTCTCTCGGTTTTAGCCTGTTTTCTCGGTTTATGCCTATTTTGGGATATAACGGCTTTTAGTATTGTCTAAACACTCCAAATTCATCCCAAACTCTTAGAATTAGTCAAATGCATTGGTTTGTCAATCATTCTGACCCTAGAAACAGTAACAAAGCTGTTTACTGCTTTGAATCAATGTTTTCTCGGTTTTAGTCTATTTCGGGACAAAATGGATAAAAGTGGTGTCTAAACACTCCAAATTCAACTCGAGCTCTTATAATTAGTCAAATGCATTGGATTGCTACATATTTTGACCCTAGAAAGAGTAACATAGCTGTTTATTGCTTCGAATCAATGGTTTCTCTCGGTTTTAGCCTGTTTTCTCGGTTTATGCCTATTTTGGGATATAACGACTTTTAGTGTTGTCTAAACACTCCAAATTCATCCCGAACTCTTAGAATTAGTCAAATGCATTGGTTTGTCAAACATTCTGACCCTAGAAACAGTGACAAAGCTGTTTACTGCTTTGAATCAATGTTTTCTCGGTTTTAGCCTGTTTCGGGACAAAATGGGTTTAAGTGTTGTCTAAACACTCCAAATTCATCCCGAACTTTTACAATTAGTCAAATGCATAGAACTTTCACACATTTTGACCCTAGAAACAGTAACAAAGCTGTTTACTGCTTTGAATCAATGTTTTCTCGGTTTAGCCTGTTTCGGGATAAAATGGGTATAAGTGGTGTCTAAACACTCCAAATTCATTCCGAACTCTTACAATAAGTCAAATACATGGGATTGGCACACATTCTAACCCTAGAAACAGTAACAAATCTTTTGACTACTTTGAATCAATGTTTTCTCGGGTTTAGCCTGTTTCATGACAAAATGGGTAAAACTGGTGTCTAAACACTCCAAATTCAACCCGAGCTCTTATAATTAGTAAAATGCATTGGATTGTTACATATTTTGACCCTAGAAAGAGTAACATAGCTGTTTACTACTTTGAATCAATGTTTTCTCTCGGTTTTAGCCTGTTTTCTCGGTTTATGCCTATTTTAGGATATAATGGGTTTAAGTGTTGTCTAAACACTCCGAATTCATCCCGAACTCTTACAAGTAGTCAAATGCATTGGTTTGTCACACATTCTAACCCTAGAAACACTAACAAATCTTTTTACTACTTTGAATCAATGTTTTCTCGGTTTTAGCTTGTTTCGGGACAAAATGGGTATAATTGGTGTCTAAACACTCCAAATTCAACCCAAACTCTTATAATTAGTCAAATGCATTGGATTGTTACATATTTTGACCCTAGAAAGAGTAGCAAAGCTGTTTATTGCTTCGAATCAATGTTTTCTCTCGGTTTTAGCCTGTTTTCTCGGTTTATGCCTATTTTGGGATATAACGGCTTTTAGTATTGTCTAAACACTCCAAATTCATCCCAAACTCTTAGAATTAGTCAAATGCATTGGTTTGTCAATCATTCTGACCCTAGAAACAGTAACAAAGCTGTTTACTGCTTTGAATCAATGTTTTCTCGGTTTTAGTCTATTTCGGGACAAAATGGATAAAAGTGGTGTCTAAACACTCCAAATTCAACTCGAGCTCTTATAATTAGTCAAATGCATTGGATTGCTACATATTTTGACCCTAGAAAGAGTAACATAGCTGTTTATTGCTTCGAATCAATGGTTTCTCTCGGTTTTAGCCTGTTTTCTCGGTTTATGCCTATTTTGGGATATAACGGCTTTTAGTGTTGTCTAAACACTCCAAATTCATCCTGAACTCTTAGAATTAGTTAAATGCATTGGTTTGTCAATCATTCTGACCCTAGAAACAGTGACAAAGCTGTTTACTGCTTTGAATCAATGTTTTCTCGGTTTTAGCCTGTTTCGGGACAAAATGGGTTTAAGTGTTGTCTAAACACTCCAAATTCATCCCGAACTTTTACAATTAGTCAAATGCATAGAACTTTCACACATTTTGACCCTAGAAACAGTAACAAAGCTGTTTACTGCTTTGAATCAATGTTTTCTCGGTTTAGCCTGTTTCGGGACAAAATGCGTATAGGTGGTGTCTAAACACTCCAAATTCATTCCGAACTTTTACAATAAGTCATATGCATGGGATTGGCACACATTCTAACCCTAGAAACAGTAACAAATCTTTTGACTACTTTGAATCAATGTTTTCTCGGGTTTAGCCTGTTTCGTGACAAAATGGGTAAAACTGGTGTCTAAACACTCCAAATTCATCCCAAACTCTTAGAATTAGTCAAACGCATTGGTTTGTCAATCATTCTGACCCTAGAAACAGTAACAAAGCTGTTTACTGCTTTGAATCAATGTTTTCTCGGTTTTAGTCTATTTCGGGACAAAATGGATAAAAGTGGTGTCTAAACACTCCAAATTCAACTCGAGCTCTTATAATTAGTCAAATGCATTGGATTGCTACATATTTTGACCCTAGAAAGAGTAACATAGCTGTTTATTGCTTCGAATCAATGTTTTCTCTCGGTTTTAGCCTGTTTTCTCGGTTTATGTCTATTTTGGGATATAACGGCTTTTAGTGTTGTCTAAACACTCCAAGTTTATCCCGAACTCTTAGAATTAGTCAAATGCATTGGTTTGTCAAACATTCTGACCCTAGAAACAGTGACAAAGCTGTTTACTGCTTTGAATCAATGTTTTCTCGGTTTTAGTCTATTTCGGGACAAAATGGATAAAAGTGGTGTCTAAACACTCCAAATTCAACTTGAGCTCTTATAATTAGTCAAATGCATTGGATTGCTACATATTTTGACCCTAGAAAGAGTAACATAGCTGTTTATTGCTTCGAATCAATGTTTTCTCTCGGTTTTAGCCTGTTTTCTCGGTTTATGCCTATTTTGGGATATAACGGCTTTTAGTGTTGTCTAAACACTCCAAGTTTATCCCGAACTCTTAGAATTAGTCAAATGCATTGGTTTGTCAAACATTCTGACCCTAGAAACAGTGACAAAGCTGTTTACTGCTTTGAATCAATGTTTTCTCGGTTTTAGCCTGTTTCGGGACAAAATGGGTTTAAGTGTTGTCTAAACACTCCAAATTCATCCCGAACTTTTAGAATTAGTCAAATGCATAGAACTTTCATACATTTTGACCCTAGAAACAGTAACAAAGCTGTTTACTGCTTTGAATCAATGTTTTCTCGGTTTAGCCTGTTTCGGGACAAAATGGGTATAAGTGGTGTCTAAACACTCCAAATTCATCCCGAACTTTTACAATTAGTCAAATGCATAGAACTTTCACACATTTTGACCCTAGAAACAGTAAAAAAGCTGTTTACTGCTTTGAATCAATGTTTTCTCGGTTTAGCCTGTTTCGGGACAAAATGGGTATAAGTGGTGTCTAAACACTCCAAATTCATTCCAAACTCTTACAATAAGTCAAATACATGGGATTGGCACACATTCTAACCCTAGAAACAGTAACAAATCTTTTGACTACTTTGAATCAATGTTTTCTCGGGTTTAGCCTGTTTCATGACAAAATGGGTAAAACTGGTGTCTAAACACTCCAAATTCAACCCGAGCTCTTATAATTAGCAAAATGCATTGGATTGTTACATATTTTGACCCTAGAAAGAGTAACATAGCTGTTTACTACTTTCAATCAATGTTTTCTCTCGGTTTTAGCCTGTTTTCTCGGTTTATGCCTATTTTAGGATATAATGGGTTTAAGTGTTGTCTAAACACTCCGAATTCATCCCGAACTCTTACAAGTAGTCAAATGCATTGGTTTGTCACACATTCTAACCCTAGAAACAGTAACAAATCTTTTTACTACTTTGAATCAATGTTTTCTCGGTTTTAGCTTGTTTCGGGACAAAATGGGTATAATTGGTGTCTAAACACTCCAAATTCAACCCAAACTCTTATAATTAGTCAAATGCATTGGATTGTTACATATTTTGACCCTAGAAAGAGTAACAAAGCTGTTTATTGCTTCGAATCAATGTTTTCTCTCGGTTTTAGCCTGTTTTCTCGGTTTATGCCTATTTTGGGATATAACGGCTTTTAGTATTGTCTAAACACTCCAAATTCATCCCAAACTCTTAGAATTAGTCAAATGCATTGGTTTGTCAATCATTCTGACCCTAGAAACAGTAACAAAGCTGTTTACTGCTTTGAATCAATGTTTTCTCGGTTTTAGTCTATTTCGGGACAAAATGGATAAAAGTGGTGTCTAAACACTCCAAATTCAACTCGAGCTCTTATAATTAGTCAAATGCATTGGATTGCTACATATTTTGACCCTAGAAAGAGTAACATAGCTGTTTACTACTTCGAATCAATGTTTTCTCTCGGTTTTAGCCTGTTTTCTCGGTTTATGCCTATTTTAGGATATAACGGGTTTAAGTATTGTCTAAACACTCCAAATTAATCCCGAACTCTTACAATTAGTCAAATGCATTGGTTTGTCACAAATTCTAACCCTAGAAACAGTAACAAATCTTTTGACTACTTTGAATCAATGTTTTCTCGGGTTTAGCCTGTTTCATGACAAAATGGGTAAAACTGGTGTCTAAACACTCCAAATTCATCCCAAACTCTTAGAATTAGTCAAATGCATTGGTTTGTCAATCATTCTGACCCTAGAAACAGTAACAAAGCTGTTTACTGCTTTGAATCAATGTTTTCTCGGTTTTAGTCTATTTCGGGACAAAATGGATAAAAGTGGTGTCTAAACACTCCAAATTCAACTCGAGCTCTTATAATTAGTCAAATGCATTGGATTGCTACATATTTTGACCCTAGAAAGAGTAACATAGCTGTTTATTGCTTCGAATCAATGTTTTCTCTCGGTTTTAGCCTGTTTTCTCGGTTTATGTCTATTTTGGGATATAACGGCTTTTAGTGTTGTCTAAACACTCCAAGTTTATCCCGAACTCTTAGAATTAGTCAAATGCATTGGTTTGTCAAACATTCTGACCCTAGAAACAGTGACAAAGCTGTTTACTGCTTTGAATCAATGTTTTCTCGGTTTTAGTCTATTTCGGGACAAAATGGATAAAAGTGGTGTCTAAACACTCCAAATTCAACTCGAGCTCTTATAATTAGTCAAATGCATTGGATTGCTACATATTTTGACCCTAGAAAGAGTAACATAGCTGTTTATTGCTTCGAATCAATGGTTTCTCTCGGTTTTAGCCTGTTTTCTCGGTTTATGCCTATTTTGGGATATAACGACTTTTAGTGTTGTCTAAACACTCCAAATTCATCCTGAACTCTTAGAATTAGTTAAATGCATTGGTTTGTCAAACATTCTGACCCTAGAAACAGTGACAAAGCTGTTTACTGCTTTGAATCAATGTTTTCTCGGTTTTAGCCTGTTTCGGGACAAAATGGGTTTAAGTGTTGTCTAAACACTCCAAATTCATCCCGAACTTTTACAATTAGTCAAATGCATAGAACTTTCACACATTTTGACCCTAGAAACAGTAACAAAGCTGTTTACTGCTTTGAATCAATGTTTTCTCGGTTTAGCCTGTTTCGGGACAAAATGCCTATAAGTGGTGTCTAAACACTCCAAATTCATTCCGAACTTTTACAATAAGTCAAATGCATGGGATTGGCACACATTCTAACCCTAGAAACAGTAACAAATCTTTTGACTACTTTGAATCAATGTTTTCTCGGGTTTAGCCTGTTTCGTGACAAAATGGGTAAAACTGGTGTCTAAACACTCCAAATTCATCCCAAACTCTTAGAATTAGTCAAATGCATTGGTTTGTCAATCATTCTGACCCTAGAAACAGTAACAAAGCTGTTTACTGCTTTGAATCAATGTTTTCTCGGTTTTAGTCTATTTCGGGACAAAATGGATAAAAGTGGTGTCTAAACACTCCAAATTCAACTCGAGCTCTTATAATTAGTCAAATGCATTGGATTGCTACATATTTTGACCCTAGAAAGAGTAACATAGCTGTTTATTGCTTCGAATCAATGTTTTCTCTCGGTTTTAGCCTGTTTTCTCGGTTTATGTCTATTTTGGGATATAACGGCTTTTAGTGTTGTCTAAACACTCCAAGTTTATCCCGAACTCTTAGAATTAGTCAAATGCATTGGTTTGTCAAACATTCTGACCCTAGAAACAGTGACAAAGCTGTTTACTGCTTTGAATCAATGTTTTCTCGGTTTTAGTCTATTTCGGGACAAAATGGATAAAAGTGGTGTCTAAACACTCCAAATTCAACTCGAGCTCTTATAATTAGTCAAATGCATTGGATTGCTACATATTTTGACCCTAGAAAGAGTAACATAGCTGTTTATTGCTTCGAATCAATGGTTTCTCTCGGTTTTAGCCTGTTTTCTCGGTTTATGCCTATTTTGGGATATAACGGCTTTTAGTGTTGTCTAAACACTCCAAATTCATCCTGAACTCTTAGAATTAGTTAAATGCATTGGTTTGTCAAACATTCTGACCCTAGAAACAGTGACAAAGCTGTTTACTGCTTTGAATCAATGTTTTCTCGGTTTTAGCCTGTTTCGGGACAAAATGGGTTTAAGTGTTGTCTAAACACTCCAAATTCATCCCGAACTTTTACAATTAGTCAAATGCATAGAACTTTCATACATTTTGACCCTAGAAACAGTAACAAAGCTGTTTACTGCTTTGAATCAATGTTTTCTCGGTTTAGCCTGTTTCGGGACAAAATGCGTATAGGTGGTGTCTAAACACTCCAAATTCATTCCGAACTTTTACAATAAGTCATATGCATGGGATTGGCACACATTCTAACCCTAGAAACAGTAACAAATCTTTTGACTACTTTGAATCAATGTTTTCTCGGGTTTAGCCTGTTTCGTGACAAAATGGGTAAAACTGGTGTCTAAACACTCCAAATTCATCCCAAACTCTTAGAATTAGTCAAATGCACTGGTTTGTCAATCATTCTGACCCTAGAAACAGTAACAAAGCTGTTTACTGCTTTGAATCAATGTTTTCTCGGTTTTAGTCTATTTCGGGACAAAATGGATAAAAGTGGTGTCTAAACACTCCAAATTCAACTCGAGCTCATATAATTAGTCAAATGCATTGGATTGCTACATATTTTGACCCTAGAAAGAGTAACATAGCTGTTTATTGCTTCGAATCAATGTTTTCTCTCGGTTTTAGCCTGTTTTCTCGGTTTATGTCTATTTTGGGATATAACGGCTTTTAGTGTTGTCTAAACACTCCAAGTTTATCCCGAACTCTTAGAATTAGTCAAATGCATTGGTTTGTCAAACATTCTGACCCTAGAAACAGTGACAAAGCTGTTTACTGCTTTGAATCAATGTTTTCTCGGTTTTAGTCTATTTCGGGACAAAATGGATAAAAGTGGTGTCTAAACACTCCAAATTCAACTTGAGCTCTTATAATTAGTCAAATGCATTGGATTGCTACATATTTTGACCCTAGAAAGAGTAACATAGCTGTTTATTGCTTCGAATTAATGTTTTCTCTCGGTTTTAGCCTGTTTTCTCGGTTTATGCCTATTTTGGGATATAACGGCTTTTAGTGTTGTCTAAACACTCCAAGTTTATCCCGAACTCTTAGAATTAGTCAAATGCATTGGTTTGTCAAACATTCTGACCCTAGAAACAGTGACAAAGCTGTTTACTGCTTTGAATCAATGTTTTCTCGGGTTTAGCCTGTTTCGGGACAAAATGGGTTTAAGTGTTGTCTAAACACTCCAAATTCATCCCGAACTTTTACAATTAGTCAAATGCATAGAACTTTCATACATTTTGACCCTAGAAACAGTAACAAAGCTGTTTACTGCTTTGAATCAATGTTTTCTCGGTTTAGCCTGTTTCGGGACAAAATGGGTATAAGTGGTGTCTAAACACTCCAAATTCATCCCGAACTTTTACAATTAGTCAAATGCATAGAACTTTCACACATTTTGACCCTAGAAACAGTAACAAAGCTGTTTACTGCTTTGAATCAATGTTTTCTCGGTTTAGCCTGTTTCGGGACAAAATGGGTATAAGTGGTGTCTAAACACTCCAAATTCATTCCGAACTCTTACAATAAGTCAAATACATGGGATTGGCACACATTCTAACCCTAGAAACAGTAACAAATCTTTTGACTACTTTGAATCAATGTTTTCTCGGGTTTAGCCTGTTTCATGACAAAATGGGTAAAACTGGTGTCTAAACACTCCAAATTCAACCCGAGCTCTTATAATTAGTAAAATGCATTGGATTGTTACATATTTTGACCCTAGAAAGAGTAACATAGCTGTTTACTACTTTGAATCAATGTTTTCTCTCGGTTTTAGCCTGTTTTCTCGGTTTATGCCTATTTTAGGATATAATGGGTTTAAGTGTTGTCTAAACACTCCGAATTCATCCCGAACTCTTACAAGTAGTCAAATGCATTGGTTTGTCACACATTCTAACCCTAGAAACAGTAACAAATCTTTTTACTACTTTGAATCAATGTTTTCTCGGTTTTAGCTTGTTTCGGGACAAAATGGGTATAATTGGTGTCTAAACACTCCAAATTCAACCCAAACTCTTATAATTAGTCAAATGCATTGGATTGTTACATATTTTGACCCTAGAAAGAGTAACAAAGCTGTTTATTGCTTCGAATCAATGTTTTCTCTCGGTTTTAGCCTGTTTTCTCGGTTTATGTCTATTTTGGGATATAACGGCTTTTAGTGTTGTCTAAACACTCCAAGTTTATCCCGAACTCTTAGAATTAGTAAAATGCATTGGTTTGTCAAACATTCTGACCCTAGAAACAGTGACAAAGCTGTTTACTGCTTTGAATCAATGTTTTCTCGGTTTTAGTCTATTTCGGGACAAAATGGATAAAAGTGGTGTCTAAACACTCCAAATTCAACTTGAGCTCTTATAATTAGTCAAATGCATTGGATTGCTACATATTTTGACCCTAGAAAGAGTAACATAGCTGTTTATTGCTTCGAATCAATGTTTTCTCTCGGTTTTAGCCTGTTTTCTCGGTTTATGCCTATTTTGGGATATAACGGCTTTTAGTGTTGTCTAAACACTCCAAGTTTATCCCGAACTCTTAGAATTAGTCAAATGCATTGGTTTGTCAAACATTCTGACCCTAGAAACAGTGACAAAGCTGTTTACTGCTTTGAATCAATGTTTTCTCGGTTTTAGCCTGTTTCGGGACAAAATGGATAAAAGTGGTGTCTAAACACTCCAAATTCAACTTGAGCTCTTATAATTAGTCAAATGCATTGGATTGCTACATATTTTGACCCTAGAAAGAGTAACATAGCTGTTTATTGCTTCGAATCAATGTTTTCTCTTGGTTTTAGCCTGTTTTCTCGGTTTATGCCTATTTTGGGATATAACGGCTTTTAGTGTTGTCTAAACACTCCAAGTTTATCCCGAACTCTTAGAATTAGTCAAATGCATTGGTTTGTCAAACATTCTGACCCTAGAAACAGTGACAAAGCTGTTTACTGCTTTGAATCAATGTTTTCTCGGTTTTAGCCTGTTTCGGGACAAAATGGGTTTAAGTGTTGTCTAAACACTCCAAATTCATCCCGAACTTTTACAATTAGTCAAATGCATAGAACTTTCATACATTTTGACCCTAGAAACAGTAACAAAGCTGTTTACTGCTTTGAATCAATGTTTTCTCGGTTTAGCCTGTTTCGGGACAAAATGGGTATAAGTGGTGTCTAAACACTCCAAATTCATCCCGAACTTTTACAATTAGTCAAATGCATAGAACTTTCACACATTTTGACCCTAGAAACAGTAACAAAGCTGTTTACTGCTTTGAATCAATGTTTTCTCGGTTTAGCCTGTTTCGGGACAAAATGGGTATAAGTGGTGTCTAAACACTCCAAATTCATTCCGAACTCTTACAATAAGTCAAATACATGGGATTGGCACACATTCTAACCCTAGAAACAGTAACAAATCTTTTGACTACTTTGAATCAATGTTTTCTCGGGTTTAGCCTGTTTCATGACAAAATGGGTAAAACTGGTGTCTAAACACTCCAAATTCAACCCGAGCTCTTATAATTAGTAAAATGCATTGGATTGTTACATATTTTGACCCTAGAAAGAGTAACATAGCTGTTTACTACTTTGAATCAATGTTTTCTCTCGGTTTTAGTCTGTTTTCTCGGTTTATGCCTATTTTGGGATATAACGGCTTTTAGTGTTGTCTAAACACTCCAAATTCATCCTGAACTCTTAGAATTAGTTAAATGCATTGGTTTGTCAAACATTCTGACCCTAGAAACAGTGACAAAGCTGTTTACTGCTTTGAATCAATGTTTTCTCGGTTTTAGCCTGTTTCGGGACAAAATGGGTTTAAGTGTTGTCTAAACACTCCAAATTCATCCCGAACTTTTACAATTAGTCAAATGCATAGAACTTTCATACATTTTGACCCTAGAAACAGTAACAAAGCTGTTTACTGCTTTGAATCAATGTTTTCTCGGTTTAGCCTGTTTCGGGACAAAATGCGTATAGGTGGTGTCTAAACACTCCAAATTCATTCCGAACTTTTACAATAAGTCATATGCATGGGATTGGCACACATTCTAACCCTAGAAACAGTAACAAATCTTTTGACTACTTTGAATCAATGTTTTCTCGGGTTTAGCCTGTTTCGTGACAAAATGGGTAAAACTGGTGTCTAAACACTCCAAGTTTATCCCGAACTCTTAGAATTAGTCAAATGCATTGGTTTGTCAAACATTCTGACCCTAGAAACAGTGACAAAGCTGTTTACTGCTTTGAATCAATGTTTTCTCGGTTTTAGCCTGTTTCGGGACAAAATGGGTTTAAGTGTTGTCTAAACACTCCAAATTCATCCCGAACTTTTACAATTAGTCAAATGCATAGAACTTTCATACATTTTGACCCTAGAAACAGTAACAAAGCTGTTTACTGCTTTGAATCAATGTTTTCTCGGTTTAGCCTGTTTCGGGACAAAATGGGTATAAGTGGTGTCTAAACACTCCAAATTCATCCCGAACTTTTACAATTAGTCAAATGCATAGAACTTTCACACATTTTGACCCTAGAAACAGTAACAAAGCTGTTTACTGCTTTGAATCAATGTTTTCTCGGTTTAGCCTGTTTCGGGACAAAATGGGTATAAGTGGTGTCTAAACACTCCAAATTCATTCCGAACTCTTACAATAAGTCAAATACATGGGATTGGCACACATTCTAACCCTAGAAACAGTAACAAATCTTTTGACTACTTTGAATCAATGTTTTCTCGGGTTTAGCCTGTTTCATGACAAAATGGGTAAAACTGGTGTCTAAACACTCCAAATTCAACCCGAGCTCTTATAATTAGTAAAATGCATTGGATTGTTACATATTTTGACCCTAGAAAGAGTAACATAGCTGTTTACTACTTTGAATCAATGTTTTCTCTCGGTTTTAGTCTGTTTTCTCGGTTTATGCCTATTTTGGGATATAACGGCTTTTAGTGTTGTCTAAACACTCCAAATTCATCCTGAACTCTTAGAATTAGTTAAATGCATTGGTTTGTCAAACATTCTGACCCTAGAAACAGTGACAAAGCTGTTTACTGCTTTGAATCAATGTTTTCTCGGTTTTAGCCTGTTTCGGGACAAAATGGGTTTAAGTGTTGTCTAAACACTCCAAATTCATCCCGAACTTTTACAATTAGTCAAATGCATAGAACTTTCATACATTTTGACCCTAGAAACAGTAACAAAGCTGTTTACTGCTTTGAATCAATGTTTTCTCGGTTTAGCCTGTTTCGGGACAAAATGGGTATAAGTGGTGTCTAAACACTCCAAATTCATCCCGAACTTTTACAATTAGTCAAATGCATAGAACTTTCACACATTTTGACCCTAGAAACAGTAACAAAGCTGTTTACTGCTTTGAATCAATGTTTTCTCGGTTTAGCCTGTTTCGGGACAAAATGGGTATAAGTGGTGTCTAAACACTCCAAATTCATTCCGAACTCTTACAATAAGTCAAATACATGGGATTGGCACACATTCTAACCCTAGAAACAGTAACAAATCTTTTGACTACTTTGAATCAATGTTTTCTCGGGTTTAGCCTGTTTCATGACAAAATGGGTAAAACTGGTGTCTAAACACTCCAAATTCAACCCGAGCTCTTATAATTAGTAAAATGCATTGGATTGTTACATATTTTGACCCTAGAAAGAGTAACATAGCTGTTTACTACTTTGAATCAATGTTTTCTCTCGGTTTTAGTCTGTTTTCTCGGTTTATGCCTATTTTGGGATATAACGGCTTTTAGTGTTGTCTAAACACTCCAAATTCATCCTGAACTCTTAGAATTAGTTAAATGCATTGGTTTGTCAAACATTCTGACCCTAGAAACAGTGACAAAGCTGTTTACTGCTTTGAATCAATGTTTTCTCGGTTTTAGCCTGTTTCGGGACAAAATGGGTTTAAGTGTTGTCTAAACACTCCAAATTCATCCCGAACTTTTACAATTAGTCAAATGCATAGAACTTTCATACATTTTGACCCTAGAAACAGTAACAAAGCTGTTTACTGCTTTGAATCAATGTTTTCTCGGTTTAGCCTGTTTCGGGACAAAATGCGTATAGGTGGTGTCTAAACACTCCAAATTCATTCCGAACTTTTACAATAAGTCATATGCATGGGATTGGCACACATTCTAACCCTAGAAACAGTAACAAATCTTTTGACTACTTTGAATCAATGTTTTCTCGGGTTTAGCCTGTTTCGTGACAAAATGGGTAAAACTGGTGTCTAAACACTCCAAATTCATCCCAAACTCTTAGAATTAGTCAAATGCACTGGTTTGTCAATCATTCTGACCCTAGAAACAGTAACAAAGCTGTTTACTGCTTTGAATCAATGTTTTCTCGGTTTTAGTCTATTTCGGGACAAAATGGATAAAAGTGGTGTCTAAACACTCCAAATTCAACTCGAGCTCTTATAATTAGTCAAATGCATTGGATTGCTACATATTTTGACCCTAGAAAGAGTAACATAGCTGTTTATTGCTTCGAATCAATGTTTTCTCTCGGTTTTAGCCTGTTTTCTCGGTTTATGTCTATTTTGGGATATAACGGCTTTTAGTGTTGTCTAAACACTCCAAGTTTATCCCGAACTCTTAGAATTAGTCAAATGCATTGGTTTGTCAAACATTCTGACCCTAGAAACAGTGACAAAGCTGTTTACTGCTTTGAATCAATGTTTTCTCGGTTTTAGTCTATTTCGGGACAAAATGGATAAAAGTGGTGTCTAAACACTCCAAATTCAACTTGAGCTCTTATAATTAGTCAAATGCATTGGATTGCTACATATTTTGACCCTAGAAAGAGTAACATAGCTGTTTATTGCTTCGAATCAATGTTTTCTCTCGGTTTTAGCCTGTTTTCTCGGTTTATGCCTATTTTGGGATATAACGGCTTTTAGTGTTGTCTAAACACTCCAAGTTTATCCCGAACTCTTAGAATTAGTCAAATGCATTGGTTTGTCAAACATTCTGACCCTAGAAACAGTGACAAAGCTGTTTACTGCTTTGAATCAATGTTTTCTCGGTTTTAGCCTGTTTCGGGACAAAATGGGTTTAAGTGTTGTCTAAACACTCCAAATTCATCCCGAACTTTTACAATTAGTCAAATGCATAGAACTTTCATACATTTTGACCCTAGAAACAGTAACAAAGCTGTTTACTGCTTTGAATCAATGTTTTCTCGGTTTAGCCTGTTTCGGGACAAAATGGGTATAAGTGGTGTCTAAACACTCCAAATTCATCCCGAACTTTTACAATTAGTCAAATGCATAGAACTTTCACACATTTTGACCCTAGAAACAGTAACAAAGCTGTTTACTGCTTTGAATCAATGTTTTCTCGGTTTAGCCTGTTTCGGGACAAAATGGGTATAAGTGGTGTCTAAACACTCCAAATTCATTCCGAACTCTTACAATAAGTCAAATACATGGGATTGGCACACATTCTAACCCTAGAAACAGTAACAAATCTTTTGACTACTTTGAATCAATGTTTTCTCGGGTTTAGCCTGTTTCATGACAAAATGGGTAAAACTGGTGTCTAAACACTCCAAATTCAACCCGAGCTCTTATAATTAGTAAAATGCATTGGATTGTTACATATTTTGACCCTAGAAAGAGTAACATAGCTGTTTACTACTTTGAATCAATGTTTTCTCTCGGTTTTAGCCTGTTTTCTCGGTTTATGCCTATTTTAGGATATAATGGGTTTAAGTGTTGTCTAAACACTCCGAATTCATCCCGAACTCTTACAAGTAGTCAAATGCATTGGTTTGTCACACATTCTAACCCTAGAAACACTAACAAATCTTTTTACTACTTTGAATCAATGTTTTCTCGGTTTTAGCTTGTTTCGGGACAAAATGGGTATAATTGGTGTCTAAACACTCCAAATTCAACCCAAACTCTTATAATTAGTCAAATGCATTGGATTGTTACATATTTTGACCCTAGAAAGAGTAACAAAGCTGTTTATTGCTTCGAATCAATGTTTTCTCTCGGTTTTAGCCTGTTTTCTCGGTTTATGTCTATTTTGGGATATAACGGCTTTTAGTGTTGTCTAAACACTCCAAGTTTATCCCGAACTCTTAGAATTAGTCAAATGCATTGGTTTGTCAAACATTCTGACCCTAGAAACAGTGACAAAGCTGTTTACTGCTTTGAATCAATGTTTTCTCGGTTTTAGTCTATTTCGGGACAAAATGGATAAAAGTGGTGTCTAAACACTCCAAATTCAACTTGAGCTCTTATAATTAGTCAAATGCATTGGATTGCTACATATTTTGACCCTAGAAAGAGTAACATAGCTGTTTATTGCTTCGAATCAATGTTTTCTCTCGGTTTTAGCCTGTTTTCTCGGTTTATGCCTATTTTGGGATATAACGGCTTTTAGTGTTGTCTAAACACTCCAAGTTTATCCCGAACTCTTAGAATTAGTCAAATGCATTGGTTTGTCAAACATTCTGACCCTAGAAACAGTGACAAAGCTGTTTACTGCTTTGAATCAATGTTTTCTCGGTTTTAGCCTGTTTCGGGACAAAATGGATAAAAGTGGTGTCTAAACACTCCAAATTCAACTTGAGCTCTTATAATTAGTCAAATGCATTGGATTGCTACATATTTTGACCCTAGAAAGAGTAACATAGCTGTTTATTGCTTCGAATCAATGTTTTCTCTCGGTTTTAGCCTGTTTTCTCGGTTTATGCCTATTTTGGGATATAACGGCTTTTAGTGTTGTCTAAACACTCCAAGTTTATCCCGAACTCTTAGAATTAGTCAAATGCATTGGTTTGTCAAACATTCTGACCCTAGAAACAGTGACAAAGCTGTTTACTGCTTTGAATCAATGTTTTCTCGGTTTTAGCCTGTTTCGGGACAAAATGGGTTTAAGTGTTGTCTAAACACTCCAAATTCATCCCGAACTTTTACAATTAGTCAAATGCATAGAACTTTCATACATTTTGACCCTAGAAACAGTAACAAAGCTGTTTACTGCTTTGAATCAATGTTTTCTCGGTTTAGCCTGTTTCGGGACAAAATGGGTATAAGTGGTGTCTAAACACTCCAAATTCATCCCGAACTTTTACAATTAGTCAAATGCATAGAACTTTCACACATTTTGACCCTAGAAACAGTAACAAAGCTGTTTACTGCTTTTAATCAATGTTTTCTCGGTTTAGCCTGTTTCGGGACAAAATGGGTATAAGTGGTGTCTAAACACTCCAAATTCATTCCGAACTCTTACAATAAGTCAAATACATGGGATTGGCACACATTCTAACCCTAGAAACAGTAACAAATCTTTTGACTACTTTGAATCAATGTTTTCTCGGGTTTAGCCTGTTTCATGACAAAATGGGTAAAACTGGTGTCTAAACACTCCAAATTCAACCCGAGCTCTTATAATTAGTAAAATGCATTGGATTGTTACATATTTTGACCCTAGAAAGAGTAACATAGCTGTTTACTACTTTGAATCAATGTTTTCTCTCGGTTTTAGCCTGTTTTCTCGGTTTATGCCTATTTTAGGATATAATGGGTTTAAGTGTTGTCTAAACACTCCGAATTCATCCCGAACTCTTACAAGTAGTCAAATGCATTGGTTTGTCACACATTCTAACCCTAGAAACAGTAACAAATCTTTTTACTACTTTGAATCAATGTTTTCTCGGTTTTAGCTTGTTTCGGGACAAAATGGGTATAATTGGTGTCTAAACACTCCAAATTCAACCCAAACTCTTATAATTAGTCAAATGCATTGGATTGTTACATATTTTGACCCTAGAAAGAGTAACAAAGCTGTTTATTGCTTCGAATCAATGTTTTCTCTCGGTTTTAGCCTGTTTTCTCGGTTTATGCCTATTTTGGGATATAACGGCTTTTAGTATTGTCTAAACACTCCAAATTCATCCCAAACTCTTAGAATTAGTCAAATGCATTGGTTTGTCAATCATTCTGACCCTAGAAACAGTAACAAAGCTGTTTACTGCTTTGAATCAATGTTTTCTCGGTTTTAGTCTATTTCGGGACAAAATGGATAAAAGTGGTGTCTAAACACTCCAAATTCAACTCGAGCTCTTATAATTAGTCAAATGCATTGGATTGCTACATATTTTGACCCTAGAAAGAGTAACATAGCTGTTTATTGCTTCGAATCAATGGTTTCTCTCGGTTTTAGCCTGTTTTCTCGGTTTATGCCTATTTTGGGATATAACGACTTTTAGTGTTGTCTAAACACTCCAAATTCATCCTGAACTCTTAGAATTAGTCAAATGCATTGGTTTGTCAAACATTCTGACCCTAGAAACAGTGACAAAGCTGTTTACTGCTTTGAATCAATGTTTTCTCGGTTTTAGCCTGTTTCGGGACAAAATGGGTTTAAGTGTTGTCTAAACACTCCAAATTCATCCCGAACTTTTACAATTAGTCAAATGCATAGAACTTTCATACATTTTGACCCTAGAAACAGTAACAAAGCTGTTTACTGCTTTGAATCAATGTTTTCTCGGTTTAGCCTGTTTCGGGACAAAATGGGTATAAGTGGTGTCTAAACACTCCAAATTCATCCCGAACTTTTACAATTAGTCAAATGCATAGAACTTTCACACATTTTGACCCTAGAAACAGTAACAAAGCTGTTTACTGCTTTGAATCAATGTTTTCTCGGTTTAGCCTGTTTCGGGACAAAATGGGTATAAGTGGTGTCTAAACACTCCAAATTCATTCCGAACTCTTACAATAAGTCAAATACATGGGATTGGCACACATTCTAACCCTAGAAACAGTAACAAATCTTTTGACTACTTTGAATCAATGTTTTCTCGGGTTTAGCCTGTTTCATGACAAAATGGGTAAAACTGGTGTCTAAACACTCCAAATTCAACCCGAGCTCTTATAATTAGTAAAATGCATTGGATTGTTACATATTTTGACCCTAGAAAGAGTAACATAGCTGTTTACTACTTTGAATCAATGTTTTCTCTCGGTTTTAGTCTGTTTTCTCGGTTTATGCCTATTTTGGGATATAACGGCTTTTAGTGTTGTCTAAACACTCCAAATTCATCCTGAACTCTTAGAATTAGTTAAATGCATTGGTTTGTCAAACATTCTGACCCTAGAAACAGTGACAAAGCTGTTTACTGCTTTGAATCAATGTTTTCTCGGTTTTAGCCTGTTTCGGGACAAAATGGGTTTAAGTGTTGTCTAAACACTCCAAATTCATCCCGAACTTTTACAATTAGTCAAATGCATAGAACTTTCATACATTTTGACCCTAGAAACAGTAACAAAGCTGTTTACTGCTTTGAATCAATGTTTTCTCGGTTTAGCCTGTTTCGGGACAAAATGCGTATAGGTGGTGTCTAAACACTCCAAATTCATTCCGAACTTTTACAATAAGTCATATGCATGGGATTGGCACACATTCTAACCCTAGAAACAGTAACAAATCTTTTGACTACTTTGAATCAATGTTTTCTCGGGTTTAGCCTGTTTCGTGACAAAATGGGTAAAACTGGTGTCTAAACACTCCAAATTCATCCCAAACTCTTAGAATTAGTCAAATGCACTGGTTTGTCAATCATTCTGACCCTAGAAACAGTAACAAAGCTGTTTACTGCTTTGAATCAATGTTTTCTCGGTTTTAGTCTATTTCGGGACAAAATGGATAAAAGTGGTGTCTAAACACTCCAAATTCAACTCGAGCTCTTATAATTAGTCAAATGCATTGGATTGCTACATATTTTGACCCTAGAAAGAGTAACATAGCTGTTTATTGCTTCGAATCAATGTTTTCTCTCGGTTTTAGCCTGTTTTCTCGGTTTATGTCTATTTTGGGATATAACGGCTTTTAGTGTTGTCTAAACACTCCAAGTTTATCCCGAACTCTTAGAATTAGTCAAATGCATTGGTTTGTCAAACATTCTGACCCTAGAAACAGTGACAAAGCTGTTTACTGCTTTGAATCAATGTTTTCTCGGTTTTAGTCTATTTCGGGACAAAATGGATAAAAGTGGTGTCTAAACACTCCAAATTCAACTTGAGCTCTTATAATTAGTCAAATGCATTGGATTGCTACATATTTTGACCCTAGAAAGAGTAACATAGCTGTTTATTGCTTCGAATCAATGTTTTCTCTCGGTTTTAGCCTGTTTTCTCGGTTTATGCCTATTTTGGGATATAACGGCTTTTAGTGTTGTCTAAACACTCCAAGTTTATCCCGAACTCTTAGAATTAGTCAAATGCATTGGTTTGTCAAACATTCTGACCCTAGAAACAGTGACAAAGCTGTTTACTGCTTTGAATCAATGTTTTCTCGGTTTTAGCCTGTTTCGGGACAAAATGGGTTTAAGTGTTGTCTAAACACTCCAAATTCATCCCGAACTTTTACAATTAGTCAAATGCATAGAACTTTCATACATTTTGACCCTAGAAACAGTAACAAAGCTGTTTACTGCTTTGAATCAATGTTTTCTCGGTTTAGCCTGTTTCGGGACAAAATGGGTATAAGTGGTGTCTAAACACTCCAAATTCATCCCGAACTTTTACAATTAGTCAAATGCATAGAACTTTCACACATTTTGACCCTAGAAACAGTAACAAAGCTGTTTACTGCTTTGAATCAATGTTTTCTCGGTTTAGCCTGTTTCGGGACAAAATGGGTATAAGTGGTGTCTAAACACTCCAAATTCATTCCGAACTCTTACAATAAGTCAAATACATGGGATTGGCACACATTCTAACCCTAGAAACAGTAACAAATCTTTTGACTACTTTGAATCAATGTTTTCTCGGGTTTAGCCTGTTTCATGACAAAATGGGTAAAACTGGTGTCTAAACACTCCAAATTCAACCCGAGCTCTTATAATTAGTAAAATGCATTGGATTGTTACATATTTTGACCCTAGAAAGAGTAACATAGCTGTTTACTACTTTGAATCAATGTTTTCTCTCGGTTTTAGCCTGTTTTCTCGGTTTATGCCTATTTTAGGATATAATGGGTTTAAGTGTTGTCTAAACACTCCGAATTCATCCCGAACTCTTACAAGTAGTCAAATGCATTGGTTTGTCACACATTCTAACCCTAGAAACACTAACAAATCTTTTTACTACTTTGAATCAATGTTTTCTCGGTTTTAGCTTGTTTCGGGACAAAATGGGTATAATTGGTGTCTAAACACTCCAAATTCAACCCAAACTCTTATAATTAGTCAAATGCATTGGATTGTTACATATTTTGACCCTAGAAAGAGTAACAAAGCTGTTTATTGCTTCGAATCAATGTTTTCTCTCGGTTTTAGCCTGTTTTCTCGGTTTATGTCTATTTTGGGATATAACGGCTTTTAGTGTTGTCTAAACACTCCAAGTTTATCCCGAACTCTTAGAATTAGTCAAATGCATTGGTTTGTCAAACATTCTGACCCTAGAAACAGTGACAAAGCTGTTTACTGCTTTGAATCAATGTTTTCTCGGTTTTAGTCTATTTCGGGACAAAATGGATAAAAGTGGTGTCTAAACACTCCAAATTCAACTTGAGCTCTTATAATTAGTCAAATGCATTGGATTGCTACATATTTTGACCCTAGAAAGAGTAACATAGCTGTTTATTGCTTCGAATCAATGTTTTCTCTCGGTTTTAGCCTGTTTTCTCGGTTTATGCCTATTTTGGGATATAACGGCTTTTAGTGTTGTCTAAACACTCCAAGTTTATCCCGAACTCTTAGAATTAGTCAAATGCATTGGTTTGTCAAACATTCTGACCCTAGAAACAGTGACAAAGCTGTTTACTGCTTTGAATCAATGTTTTCTCGGTTTTAGCCTGTTTCGGGACAAAATGGATAAAAGTGGTGTCTTAACACTCCAAATTCAACTTGAGCTCTTATAATTAGTCAAATGCATTGGATTGCTACATATTTTGACCCTAGAAAGAGTAACATAGCTGTTTATTGCTTCGAATCAATGTTTTCTCTCGGTTTTAGCCTGTTTTCTCGGTTTATGCCTATTTTGGGATATAACGGCTTTTAGTGTTGTCTAAACACTCCAAGTTTATCCCGAACTCTTAGAATTAGTCAAATGCATTGGTTTGTCAAACATTCTGACCCTAGAAACAGTGACAAAGCTGTTTACTGCTTTGAATCAATGTTTTCTCGGTTTTAGCCTGTTTCGGGACAAAATGGGTTTAAGTGTTGTCTAAACACTCCAAATTCATCCCGAACTTTTACAATTAGTCAAATGCATAGAACTTTCATACATTTTGACCCTAGAAACAGTAACAAAGCTGTTTACTGCTTTGAATCAATGTTTTCTCGGTTTAGCCTGTTTCGGGACAAAATGGGTATAAGTGGTGTCTAAACACTCCAAATTCATCCCGAACTTTTACAATTAGTCAAATGCATAGAACTTTCACACATTTTGACCCTAGAAACAGTAACAAAGCTGTTTACTGCTTTTAATCAATGTTTTCTCGGTTTAGCCTGTTTCGGGACAAAATGGGTATAAGTGGTGTCTAAACACTCCAAATTCATTCCGAACTCTTACAATAAGTCAAATACATGGGATTGGCACACATTCTAACCCTAGAAACAGTAACAAATCTTTTGACTACTTTGAATCAATGTTTTCTCAAGTTTAGCCTGTTTCATGACAAAATGGGTAAAACTGGTGTCTAAACACTCCAAATTCAACCCGAGCTCTTATAATTAGTAAAATGCATTGGATTGTTACATATTTTGACCCTAGAAAGAGTAACATAGCTGTTTACTACTTTGAATCAATGTTTTCTCTCGGTTTTAGCCTGTTTTCTCGGTTTATGCCTATTTTAGGATATAATGGGTTTAAGTGTTGTCTAAACACTCCGAATTCATCCCGAACTCTTACAAGTAGTCAAATGCATTGGTTTGTCACACATTCTAACCCTAGAAACAGTAACAAATCTTTTTACTACTTTGAATCAATGTTTTCTCGGTTTTAGCTTGTTTCGGGACAAAATGGGTATAATTGGTGTCTAAACACTCCAAATTCAACCCAAACTCTTATAATTAGTCAAATGCATTGGATTGTTACATATTTTGACCCTAGAAAGAGTAACAAAGCTGTTTATTGCTTCGAATCAATGTTTTCTCTCGGTTTTAGCCTGTTTTCTCGGTTTATGCCTATTTTGGGATATAACGGCTTTTAGTATTGTCTAAACACTCCAAATTCATCCCAAACTCTTAGAATTAGTCAAATGCATTGGTTTGTCAATCATTCTGACCCTAGAAACAGTAACAAAGCTGTTTACTGCTTTGAATCAATGTTTTCTCGGTTTTAGTCTATTTCGGGACAAAATGGATAAAAGTGGTGTCTAAACACTCCAAATTCAACTCGAGCTCTTATAATTAGTCAAATGCATTGGATTGCTACATATTTTGACCCTAGAAAGAGTAACATAGCTGTTTATTGCTTCGAATCAATGGTTTCTCTCGGTTTTAGCCTGTTTTCTCGGTTTATGCCTATTTTGGGATATAACGACTTTTAGTGTTGTCTAAACACTCCAAATTCATCCTGAACTCTTAGAATTAGTCAAATGCATTGGTTTGTCAAACATTCTGACCCTAGAAACAGTGACAAAGCTGTTTACTGCTTTGAATCAATGTTTTCTCGGTTTTAGCCTGTTTCGGGACAAAATGGGTTTAAGTGTTGTCTAAACACTCCAAATTCATCCCGAACTTTTACAATTAGTCAAATGCATAGAACTTTCACACATTTTGACCCTAGAGACAGTAACAAAGCTGTTTACTGCTTTGAATCAATGTTTTCTCGGTTTAGCCTGTTTCGGGATAAAATGGGTATAAGTGGTGTCTAAACACTCCAAATTCATTCCGAACTCTTACAATAAGTCAAATACATGGGATTGGCACACATTCTAACCCTAGAAACAGTAACAAATCTTTTGACTACTTTGAATCAATGTTTTCTCGGGTTTAGCCTGTTTCATGACAAAATGGGTAAAACTGGTGTCTAAACACTCCAAATTCATCCCAAACTCTTAGAATTAGTCAAATGCATTGGTTTGTCAATCATTCTGACCCTAGAAACAGTAACAAAGCTGTTTACTGCTTTGAATCAATGTTTTCTCGGTTTTAGTCTATTTCGGGACAAAATGGATAAAAGTGGTGTCTAAACACTCCAAATTCAACTCGAGCTCTTATAATTAGTCAAATGCATTGGATTGCTACATATTTTGACCCTAGAAAGAGTAACATAGCTGTTTATTGCTTCGAATCAATGTTTTCTCTCGGTTTTAGTCTGTTTTCTCGGTTTATGTCTATTTTGGGATATAACGGCTTTTAGTGTTGTCTAAACACTCCAAGTTTATCCCGAACTCTTAGAATTAGTCAAATGCATTGGTTTGTCAAACATTCTGACCCTAGAAACAGTGACAAAGCTGTTTACTGCTTTGAATCAATGTTTTCTCGGTTTTAGTCTATTTCGGGACAAAATGGATAAAAGTGGTGTCTAAACACTCCAAATTCAACTTGAGCTCTTATAATTAGTCAAATGCATTGGATTGCTACATATTTTGACCCTAGAAAGAGTAACATAGCTGTTTATTGCTTCGAATCAATGGTTTCTCTCGGTTTTAGCCTGTTTTCTCGGTTTATGCCTATTTTGGGATATAACGACTTTTAGTGTTGTCTAAACACTCCAAATTCATCCTGAACTCTTAGAATTAGTCAAATGCATTGGTTTGTCAAACATTCTGACCCTAGAAACAGTGACAAAGCTGTTTACTGCTTTGAATCAATGTTTTCTCGGTTTTAGCCTGTTTCGGGACAAAATGGGTTTAAGTGTTGTCTAAACACTCCAAATTCATCCCGAACTTTTACAATTAGTCAAATGCATAGAACTTTCACACATTTTGACCCTAGAAACAGTAACAAAGCTGTTTACTGCTTTTAATCAATGTTTTCTCGGTTTAGCCTGTTTCGGGACAAAATGGGTATAAGTAGTGTCTAAACACTCCAAATTCATTCCGAACTCTTACAATAAGTCAAATGCATGGGATTGGCACACATTCTAACCCTAGAAACAGTAACAAATCTTTTGACTACTTTGAATCAATGTTTTCTCGGGTTTAGCCTGTTTCGTGACAAAATGGGTAAAACTGGTGTCTAAACACTCCAAATTCAACCTGAGCTCTTATAATTAGTAAAATGCATTGGATTGTTACATATTTTGACCCTAGAAAGAGTAACATAGCTGTTTACTACTTTGAATCAATGTTTTCTCTCGGGTTTAGCCTGTTTTCTCGGTTTATGCCTATTTTAGGATATAATGGGTTTAAGTGTTGTCTAAACACTCCGAATTCATCCCGAACTCTTACAAGTAGTCAAATGCATTGGTTTGTCACACATTCTAACCCTAGAAACACTAACAAATCTTTTTACTACTTTGAATCAATGTTTTCTCGGTTTTAGCTTGTTTCGGGACAAAATGGGTATAATTGGTGTCTAAACACTCCAAATTCAACCCAAACTCTTATAATTAGTCAAATGCATTGGATTGTTACATATTTTGACCCTAGAAAGAGTAACAAAGCTGTTTATTGCTTCGAATCAAAGTTTTCTCTCGGTTTTAGCCTGTTTTCTCGGTTTATGCCTATTTTGGGATATAACGGCTTTTAGTATTGTCTAAACACTCCAAATTCATCCCAAACTCTTAGAATTAGTCAAATGCATTGGTTTGTTAATCATTCTGACCCTAGAAACAGTAACAAAGCTGTTTACTGCTTTGAATCAATGTTTTCTCGGTTTTAGTCTATTTCGGGGCAAAATGGATAAAAGTGGTGTCTAAACACTCCAAATTCAACTCGAGCTCTTATAATTAGCCAAATGCATTGGATTGCTACATATTTTGACCCTAGAAAGAGTAACATAGCTGTTTATTGCTTCGAATCAATGTTTTCTCTCGGTTTTAGCCTGTTTTCTCGGTTTATGCCTATTTTGGGATATAACGGCTTTTAGTGTTGTCTAAACACTCCAAATTCATCCTGAACTCTTAGAATTAGTTAAATGCATTGGTTTGTCAAACATTCTGACCCTAGAAACAGTGACAAAGCTGTTTACTGCTTTGAATCAATGTTTTCTCGGTTTTAGCCTGTTTCGGGACAAAATGGGTTTAAGTGTTGTCTAAACACTCCAAATTCATCCCGAACTTTTACAATTAGTCAAATGCATAGTACTTTCACACATTTTGACCCTAGAAACAGTAACAAAGCTGTTTACTGCTTTGAATCAATGTTTTCTCGGTTTAGCCTGTTTCGGGACAAAATGCGTATAAGTGGTGTCTAAACACTCCAAATTCAACTCGAGCTCTTATAATTAGTCAAATGCATTGGATTGCTACATATTTTGACCCTAGAAAGAGTAACATAGCTGTTTATTGCTTCGAATCAATGTTTTCTCTCGGTTTTAGCCTGTTTTCTCGGTTTATGCCTATTTTGGGATATAACGGCTTTTAGTGTTGTCTAAACACTCCAAGTTTATCCCGAACTCTTAGAATTAGTCAAATGCATTGGTTTGTCAAACATTCTGACCCTAGAAACAGTGACAAAGCTGTTTACTGCTTTGAATCAATGTTTTCTCGGTTTTAGCCTGTTTCGGGACAAAATGGGTTTAAGTGTTGTCTAAACACTCCAAATTCATCCCGAACTTTTACAATTAGTCAAATGCATAGAACTTTCACACATTTTGACCCTAGAAACAGTAACAAAGCTGTTTACTGCTTTTAATCAATGTTTTCTCGGTTTAGCCTGTTTCGGGACAAAATGGGTATAAGTAGTGTCTAAACACTCCAAATTCATTCCGAACTCTTACAATAAGTCAAATGCATGGGATTGGCACACATTCTAACCCTAGAAACAGTAACAAATCTTTTGACTACTTTGAATCAATGTTTTCTCGGGTTTAGCCTGTTTCGTGACAAAATGGGTAAAACTGGTGTCTAAACACTCCAAATTCAACCCGAGCTCTTATAATTAGTAAAATGCATTGGATTGTTACATATTTTGACCCTAGAAAGAGTAACATAGCTGTTTACTACTTTGAATCAATGTTTTCTCTCGGTTTTAGCCTGTTTTCTCGGTTTATGCCTATTTTAGGATATAATGGGTTTAAGTGTTGTCTAAACACTCCGAATTCATCCCGAACTCTTACAAGTAGTCAAATGCATTGGTTTGTCACACATTCTAACCCTAGAAACACTAACAAATCTTTTTACTACTTTGAATCAATGTTTTCTTGGTTTTAGCTTGTTTCGGGACAAAATGGGTATAATTGGTGTCTAAACACTCCAAATTCAACCCAAACTCTTATAATTAGTCAAATGCATTGGATTGTTACATATTTTGACCCTAGAAAGAGTAACAAAGCTGTTTATTGCTTCGAATCAATGTTTTCTCTCGGTTTTAGCCTGTTTTCTTGGTTTATGCCTATTTTGGGATATAAAGGCTTTTAGTATTGTCTAAACACTCCAAATTCATCCCAAACTCTTAGAATTAGTCAAATGCATTGGTTTGTCAATCATTCTGACCCTAGAAACAGTAACAAAGCTGTTTACTGCTTTGAATCAATGTTTTCTCGGTTTTAGTCTATTTCGGGACAAAATGGATAAAAGTGGTGTCTAAACACTCCAAATTCAACTCGAGCTCTTATAATTAGTCAAATGCATTGGATTGCTACATATTTTGACCCTAGAAAGAGTAACATAGCTGTTTATTGCTTCGAATCAATGTTTTCTCTCGGTTTTAGCCTGTTTTCTCGGTTTATGTCTATTTTGGGATATAACGGCTTTTAGTGTTGTCTAAACACTCCAAGTTTATCCCGAACTCTTAGAATTAGTCAAATGCATTGGTTTGTCAAACATTCTGACCCTAGAAACAGTGACAAAGCTGTTTACTGCTTTGAATCAATGTTTTCTCGGTTTTAGCCTGTTTCGGGACAAAATGGGTTTAAGTGTTGTCTAAACACTCCAAATTCATCCCGAACTTTTACAATTAGTCAAATGCATAGAACTTTCACACATTTTGACCCTAGAAACAGTAACAAAGCTGTTTACTGCTTTGAATCAATGTTTTCTCGGTTTAGCCTGTTTCGGGACAAAATGGGTATAAGTAGTGTCTAAACACTCCAAATTCATTCCGAACTCTTACAATAAGTCAAATGCATGGGATTGGCACACATTCTAACCCTAGAAACAGTAACAAATCTTTTGACTACTTTGAATCAATGTTTTCTCGGGTTTAGCCTGTTTCGTGACAAAATGGGTAAAACTGGTGTCTAAACACTCCAAATTCAACCCGAGCTCTTATAATTAGTAAAATGCATTGGATTGTTACATATTTTGACCCTAGAAAGAGTAACATAGCTGTTTACTACTTTGAATCAATGTTTTCTCTCGGTTTTAGCCTGTTTTCTCGGTTTATGCCTATTTTAGGATATAATGGGTTTAAGTGTTGTCTAAACACTCCGAATTCATCCCGAACTCTTACAAGTAGTCAAATGCATTGGTTTGTCACACATTCTAACCCTAGAAACACTAACAAATCTTTTTACTACTTTGAATCAATGTTTTCTCGGTTTTAGCTTGTTTCGGGACAAAATGGGTATAATTGGTGTCTAAACACTCCAAATTCAACCCAAACTCTTATAATTAGTCAAATGCATTGGATTGTTACATATTTTGACCCTAGAAAGAGTAACAAAGCTGTTTATTGCTTCGAATCAATGTTTTCTCTCGGTTTTAGCCTGTTTTCTCGGTTTATGCCTATTTTGGGATATAACGGCTTTTAGTATTGTCTAAACACTCCAAATTCATCCCAAACTCTTAGAATTAGTCAAATGCATTGGTTTGTTAATCATTCTGACCCTAGAAACAGTAACAAAGCTGTTTACTGCTTTGAATCAATGTTTTCTCGGTTTTAGTCTATTTCGGGGCAAAATGGATAAAAGTGGTGTCTAAACACTCCAAATTCAACTCGAGCTCTTATAATTAGCCAAATGCATTGGATTGCTACATATTTTGACCCTAGAAAGAGTAACATAGCTGTTTATTGCTTCGAATCAATGTTTTCTCTCGGTTTTAGCCTGTTTTCTCGGTTTATGCCTATTTTGGGATATAACGGCTTTTAGTGTTGTCTAAACACTCCAAATTCATCCTGAACTCTTAGAATTAGTTAAATGCATTGGTTTGTCAAACATTCTGACCCTAGAAACAGTGACAAAGCTGTTTACTGCTTTGAATCAATGTTTTCTCGGTTTTAGCCTGTTTCGGGACAAAATGGGTTTAAGTGTTGTCTAAACACTCCAAATTCATCCCGAACTTTTACAATTAGTCAAATGCATAGTACTTTCACACATTTTGACCCTAGAAACAGTAACAAAGCTGTTTACTGCTTTGAATCAATGTTTTCTCGGTTTAGCCTGTTTCGGGACAAAATGCGTATAAGTGGTGTCTAAACACTCCAAATTCAACTCGAGCTCTTATAATTAGTCAAATGCATTGGATTGCTACATATTTTGACCCTAGAAAGAGTAACATAGCTGTTTATTGCTTCGAATCAATGTTTTCTCTCGGTTTTAGCCTGTTTTCTCGGTTTATGCCTATTTTGGGATATAACGGCTTTTAGTGTTGTCTAAACACTCCAAGTTTATCCCGAACTCTTAGAATTAGTCAAATGCATTGGTTTGTCAAACATTCTGACCCTAGAAACAGTGACAAAGCTGTTTACTGCTTTGAATCAATGTTTTCTCGGTTTTAGCCTGTTTCGGGACAAAATGGGTTTAAGTGTTGTCTAAACACTCCAAATTCATCCCGAACTTTTACAATTAGTCAAATGCATAGAACTTTCACACATTTTGACCCTAGAAACAGTAACAAAGCTGTTTACTGCTTTTAATCAATGTTTTCTCGGTTTAGCCTGTTTCGGGACAAAATGGGTATAAGTAGTGTCTAAACACTCCAAATTCATTCCGAACTCTTACAATAAGTCAAATGCATGGGATTGGCACACATTCTAACCCTAGAAACAGTAACAAATCTTTTGACTACTTTGAATCAATGTTTTCTCGGGTTTAGCCTGTTTCGTGACAAAATGGGTAAAACTGGTGTCTAAACACTCCAAATTCAACCCGAGCTCTTATAATTAGTAAAATGCATTGGATTGTTACATATTTTGACCCTAGAAAGAGTAACATAGCTGTTTACTACTTTGAATCAATGTTTTCTCTCGGTTTTAGCCTGTTTTCTCGGTTTATGCCTATTTTAGGATATAATGGGTTTAAGTGTTGTCTAAACACTCCGAATTCATCCCGAACTCTTACAAGTAGTCAAATGCATTGGTTTGTCACACATTCTAACCCTAGAAACACTAACAAATCTTTTTACTACTTTGAATCAATGTTTTCTCGGTTTTAGCTTGTTTCGGGACAAAATGGGTATAATTGGTGTCTAAACACTCCAAATTCAACCCAAACTCTTATAATTAGTCAAATGCATTGGATTGTTACATATTTTGACCCTAGAAAGAGTAACAAAGCTGTTTATTGCTTCGAATCAATGTTTTCTCTCGGTTTTAGCCTGTTTTCTCGGTTTATGCCTATTTTGGGATATAACGGCTTTTAGTATTGTCTAAACACTCCAAATTCATCCCAAACTCTTAGAATTAGTCAAATGCATTGGTTTGTCAATCATTCTGACCCTAGAAACAGTAACAAAGCTGTTTACTGCTTTGAATCAATGTTTTCTCGGTTTAGCCTGTTTCGGGACAAAATGCGTATAAGTGGTGTCTAAACACTCCAAATTCAACTCGAGCTCTTATAATTAGTCAAATGCATTGGATTGCTACATATTTTGACCCTAGAAAGAGTAACATAGCTGTTTATTGCTTCGAATCAATGTTTTCTCTCGGTTTTAGCCTGTTTTCTCGGTTTATGCCTATTTTGGGATATAACGGCTTTTAGTGTTGTCTAAACACTCCAAGTTTATCCCGAACTCTTAGAATTAGTCAAATGCATTGGTTTGTCAAACATTCTGACCCTAGAAACAGTGACAAAGCTGTTTACTGCTTTGAATCAATGTTTTCTCGGTTTTAGCCTGTTTCGGGACAAAATGGGTTTAAGTGTTGTCTAAACACTCCAAATTCATCCCGAACTTTTACAATTAGTCAAATGCATAGAACTTTCACACATTTTGACCCTAGAAACAGTAACAAAGCTGTTTACTGCTTTTAATCAATGTTTTCTCGGTTTAGCCTGTTTCGGGACAAAATGGGTATAAGTAGTGTCTAAACACTCCAAATTCATTCCGAACTCTTACAATAAGTCAAATGCATGGGATTGGCACACATTCTAACCCTAGAAACAGTAACAAATCTTTTGACTACTTTGAATCAATGTTTTCTCGGGTTTAGCCTGTTTCGTGACAAAATGGGTAAAACTGGTGTCTAAACACTCCAAATTCAACCCGAGCTCTTATAATTAGTAAAATGCATTGGATTGTTACATATTTTGACCCTAGAAAGAGTAACATAGCTGTTTACTACTTTGAATCAATGTTTTCTCTCGGTTTTAGCCTGTTTTCTCGGTTTATGCCTATTTTAGGATATAATGGGTTTAAGTGTTGTCTAAACACTCCGAATTCATCCCGAACTCTTACAAGTAGTCAAATGCATTGGTTTGTCATACATTCTAACCCTAGAAACACTAACAAATCTTTTTACTACTTTGAATCAATGTTTTCTCGGTTTTAGCTTGTTTCGGGACAAAATGGGTATAATTGGTGTCTAAACACTCCAAATTCAACCCAAACTCTTATAATTAGTCAAATGCATTGGATTGTTACATATTTTGACCCTAGAAAGAGTAACAAAGCTGTTTATTGCTTCGAATCAATGTTTTCTCTCGGTTTTAGCCTGTTTTCTCGGTTTATGCCTATTTTGGGATATAACGGCTTTTAGTATTGTCTAAACACTCCAAATTCATCCCAAACTCTTAGAATTAGTCAAATGCATTGGTTTGTCAATCATTCTGACCCTAGAAACAGTAACAAAGCTGTTTACTGCTTTGAATCAATGTTTTCTCGGTTTAGCCTGTTTCGGGACAAAATGCGTATAAGTGGTGTCTAAACACTCCAAATTCAACTCGAGCTCTTATAATTAGTCAAATGTATTGGATTGCTACATATTTTGACCCTAGAAAGAGTAACATAGCTGTTTATTGCTTCGAATCAATGTTTTCTCTCGGTTTTAGCCTGTTTTCTCGGTTTATGCCTATTTTGGGATATAACGGCTTTTAGTGTTGTCTAAACACTCCAAGTTTATCCCGAACTCTTAGAATTAGTCAAATGCATTGGTTTGTCAAACATTCTGACCCTAGAAACAGTGACAAAGCTGTTTACTGCTTTGAATCAATGTTTTCTCGGTTTTAGCCTGTTTCGGGACAAAATGGGTTTAAGTGTTGTCTAAACACTCCAAATTCATCCCGAACTTTTACAATTAGTCAAATGTATAGAACTTTCACACATTTTGACCCTAGAAACAGTAACAAAGCTGTTTACTGCTTTTAATCAATGTTTTCTCGGTTTAGCCTGTTTCGGGACAAAATGGGTATAAGTAGTGTCTAAACACTCCAAATTCATTCCGAACTCTTACAATAAGTCAAATGCATGGGATTGGCACACATTCTAACCCTAGAAACAGTAACAAATCTTTTGACTACTTTGAATCAATGTTTTCTCGGGTTTAGCCTGTTTCGTGACAAAATGGGTAAAACTGGTGTCTAAACACTCCAAATTCAACCCGAGCTCTTATAATTAGTAAAATGCATTGGATTGTTACATATTTTGACCCTAGAAAGAGTAACATAGCTGTTTACTACTTTGAATCAATGTTTTCTCTCGGTTTTAGCCTGTTTTCTCGGTTTATGCCTATTTTAGGATATAATGGGTTTAAGTGTTGTCTAAACACTCCGAATTCATCCCGAACTCTTACAAGTAGTCAAATGCATTGGTTTGTCATACATTCTAACCCTAGAAACACTAACAAATCTTTTTACTACTTTGAATCAATGTTTTCTCGGTTTTAGCTTGTTTCGGGACAAAATGGGTATAATTGGTGTCTAAACACTCCAAATTCAACCCAAACTCTTATAATTAGTCAAATGCATTGGATTGTTACATATTTTGACCCTAGAAAGAGTAACAAAGCTGTTTATTGCTTCGAATCAATGTTTTCTCTCGGTTTTAGCCTGTTTTCTCGGTTTATGCCTATTTTGGGATATAACGGCTTTTAGTATTGTCTAAACACTCCAAATTCATCCCAAACTCTTAGAATTAGTCAAATGCATTGGTTTGTCAATCATTCTGACCCTAGAAACAGTAACAAAGCTGTTTACTGCTTTGAATCAATGTTTTCTCGGTTTTAGTCTATTTCGGGACAAAATGGATAAAAGTGGTGTCTAAACACTCCAAATTCAACTCGAGCTCTTATAATTAGTCAAATGCATTGGATTGCTACATATTTTGACCCTAGAAAGAGTAACATAGCTGTTTATTGCTTCGAATCAATGTTTTCTCTCGGTTTTAGCCTGTTTTCTCGGTTTATGTCTATTTTGGGATATAACGGCTTTTAGTGTTGTCTAAACACTCCAAGTTTATCCCGAACTCTTAGAATTAGTCAAATGCATTGGTTTGTCAAACATTCTGACCCTAGAAACAGTGACAGAGCTGTTTACTGCTTTGAATCAATGTTTTCTCGGTTTTAGCCTGTTTCGGGACAAAATGGGTTTAAGTGTTGTCTAAACACTCCAAATTCATCCCGAACTTTTACAATTAGTCAAATGCATAGAACTTTCACACATTTTGACCCTAGAAACAGTAACAAAGCTGTTTACTGCTTTGAATCAATGTTTTCTCGGTTTAGCCTGTTTCGGGACAAAATGGGTATAAGTAGTGTCTAAACACTCCAAATTCATTCCGAACTCTTACAATAAGTCAAATGCATGGGATTGGCACACATTCTAACCCTAGAAACAGTAACAAATCTTTTGACTACTTTGAATCAATGTTTTCTCGGGTTTAGCCTGTTTCGTGACAAAATGGGTAAAACTGGTGTCTAAACACTCCAAATTCAACCCGAGCTCTTATAATTAGTAAAATGCATTGGATTGTTACATATTTTGACCCTAGAAAGAGTAACATAGCTGTTTACTACTTTGAATCAATGTTTTCTCTCGGTTTTAGCCTGTTTTCTCGGTTTATGCCTATTTTAGGATATAATGGGTTTAAGTGTTGTCTAAACACTCCGAATTCATCCCGAACTCTTACAAGTAGTCAAATGCATTGGTTTGTCACACATTCTAACCCTAGAAACACTAACAAATCTTTTTACTACTTTGAATCAATGTTTTCTTGGTTTTAGCTTGTTTCGGGACAAAATGGGTATAATTGGTGTCTAAACACTCCAAATTCAACCCAAACTCTTATAATTAGTCAAATGCATTGGATTGTTACATATTTTGACCCTAGAAAGAGTAACAAAGCTGTTTATTGCTTCGAATCAATGTTTTCTCTCGGTTTTAGCCTGTTTTCTCGGTTTATGCCTATTTTGGGATATAAAGGCTTTTAGTATTGTCTAAACACTCCAAATTCATCCCAAACTCTTAGAATTAGTCAAATGCATTGGTTTGTCAATCATTCTGACCCTAGAAACAGTAACAAAGCTGTTTACTGCTTTGAATCAATGTTTTCTCGGTTTTAGTCTATTTCGGGACAAAATGGATAAAAGTGGTGTCTAAACACTCCAAATTCAACTCGAGCTCTTATAATTAGTCAAATGCATTGGATTGCTACATATTTTGACCCTAGAAAGAGTAACAAAGCTGTTTATTGCTTCGAATCAATGTTTTCTCTCGGTTTTAGCCTGTTTTCTCGGTTTATGCCTATTTTGGGATACAACGGCTTTTAGTATTGTCTAAACACTCCAAATTCATCCCAAACTCTTAGAATTAGTCAAATGCATTGGTTTGTCAATCATTCTGACCCTAGAAACAGTAACAAAGCTGTTTACTGCTTTGAATCAATGTTTTCTCGGTTTTAGTCTATTTCGGGACAAAATGGATAAAAGTGGTGTCTAAACACTCCAAATTCAACTCGAGCTCTTATAATTAGTCAAATGCATTGGATTGCTACATATTTTGACCCTAGAAAGAGTAACATAGCTGTTTATTGCTTCGAATCAATGTTTTCTCTCGGTTTTAGCCTGTTTTCTCGGTTTATGTCTATTTTGGGATATAACGGCTTTTAGTGTTGTCTAAACACTCCAAGTTTATCCCGAACTCTTAGAATTAGTCAAATGCATTGGTTTGTCAAACATTCTGACCCTAGAAACAGTGACAGAGCTGTTTACTGCTTTGAATCAATGTTTTCTCGGTTTTAGCCTGTTTCGGGACAAAATGGGTTTAAGTGTTGTCTAAACACTCCAAATTCATCCCGAACTTTTACAATTAGTCAAATGCATAGAACTTTCACACATTTTGACCCTAGAAACAGTAACAAAGCTGTTTACTGCTTTGAATCAATGTTTTCTCGGTTTAGCCTGTTTCGGGACAAAATGGGTATAAGTAGTGTCTAAACACTCCAAATTCATTCCGAACTCTTACAATAAGTCAAATGCATGGGATTGGCACACATTCTAACCCTAGAAACAGTAACAAATCTTTTGACTACTTTGAATCAATGTTTTCTCGGGTTTAGCCTGTTTCGTGACAAAATGGGTAAAACTGGTGTCTAAACACTCCAAATTGAACCCGAGCTCTTATAATTAGTAAATTGCATTGGATTGTTACATATTTTGACCCTAGAAAGAGTAACATAGCTGTTTACTACTTTGAATCAATGTTTTCTCTCGGTTTTAGCCTGTTTTCTCGGTTTATGCCTATTTTAGGATATAATGGGTTTAAGTGTTGTCTAAACACTCCGAATTCATCCCGAACTCTTACAAGTAGTCAAATGCATTGGTTTGTCACACATTCTAACCCTAGAAACACTAACAAATCTTTTTACTACTTTGAATCAATGTTTTCTTGGTTTTAGCTTGTTTCGGGACAAAATGGGTATAATTGGTGTCTAAACACTCCAAATTCAACCCAAACTCTTATAATTAGTCAAATGCATTGGATTGTTACATATTTTGACCCTAGAAAGAGTAACAAAGCTGTTTATTGCTTCGAATCAATGTTTTCTCTCGGTTTTAGCCTGTTTTCTTGGTTTATGCCTATTTTGGGATATAAAGGCTTTTAGTATTGTCTAAACACTCCAAATTCATCCCAAACTCTTAGAATTAGTCAAATGCATTGGTTTGTCAATCATTCTGACCCTAGAAACAGTAACAAAGCTGTTTACTGCTTTGAATCAATGTTTTCTCGGTTTTAGTCTATTTCGGGACAAAATGGATAAAAGTGGTGTCTAAACACTCCAAATTCAACTCGAGCTCTTATAATTAGTCAAATGCATTGGATTGCTATATATTTTGACCCTAGAAAGAGTAACATAGCTGTTTATTGCTTCGAATCAATGTTTTCTCTCGGTTTTAGCCTGTTTTCTCGGTTTATGTCTATTTTGGGATATAACGGCTTTTAGTGTTGTCTAAACACTCCAAGTTTATCCCGAACTCTTAGAATTAGTCAAATGCATTGGTTTGTCAAACATTCTGACCCTAGAAACAGTGACAAAGCTGTTTACTGCTTTGAATCAATGTTTTCTCGGTTTTAGCCTGTTTCGGGACAAAATGGGTTTAAGTGTTGTCTAAACACTCCAAATTCATCCCGAACTTTTACAATTAGTCAAATGCATAGAACTTTCACACATTTTGACCCTAGAAACAGTAACAAAGCTGTTTACTGCTTTGAATCAATGTTTTCTCGGTTTAGCCTGTTTCGGGACAAAATGGGTATAAGTAGTGTCTAAACACTCCAAATTCATTCCGAACTCTTACAATAAGTCAAATGCATGGGATTGGCACACATTCTAACCCTAGAAACAGTAACAAATCTTTTGACTACTTTGAATCAATGTTTTCTCGGGTTTAGCCTGTTTCGTGACAAAATGGGTAAAACTGGTGTCTAAACACTCCAAATTCAACCCGAGCTCTTATAATTAGTAAAATGCATTGGATTGTTACATATTTTGACCCTAGAAAGAGTAACATAGCTGTTTACCACTTTGAATCAATGTTTTCTCTCGGTTTTAGCCTGTTTTCTCGGTTTATGCCTATTTTAGGATATAATGGGTTTAAGTGTTGTCTAAACACTCCGAATTCATCCCGAACTCTTACAAGTAGTCAAATGCATTGGTTTGTCACACATTCTAACCCTAGAAACACTAACAAATCTTTTTACTACTTTGAATCAATGTTTTCTCGGTTTTAGCTTGTTTCGGGACAAAATGGGTATAATTGGTGTCTAAACACTCCAAATTCAACCCAAACTCTTATAATTAGTCAAATGCATTGGATTGTTACATATTTTGACCCTAGAAAGAGTAACAAAGCTGTTTATTGCTTCGAATCAATGTTTTCTCTCGGTTTTAGCCTGTTTTCTCGGTTTATGCCTATTTTGGGATATAACGGCTTTTAGTATTGTCTAAACACTCCAAATTCATCCCAAACTCTTAGAATTAGTCAAATGCATTGGTTTGTCAATCATTCTGACCCTAGAAACAGTAACAAAGCTGTTTACTGCTTTGAATCAATGTTTTCTCGGTTTTAGTCTATTTCGGGACAAAATGGATAAAAGTGGTGTCTAAACACTCCAAATTCAACTCGAGCTCTTATAATTAGTCAAATGCATTGGATTGCTACATATTTTGACCCTAGAAAGAGTAACATAGCTGTTTATTGCTTCGAATCAATGTTTTCTCTCGGTTTTAGCCTGTTTTCTCGGTTTATGTCTATTTTGGGATATAACGGCTTTTAGTGTTGTCTAAACACTCCAAGTTTATCCCGAACTCTTAGAATTAGTCAAATGCATTGGTTTGTCAAACATTCTGACCCTAGAAACAGTGACAAAGCTGTTTACTGCTTTGAATCAATGTTTTCTCGGTTTTAGTCTATTTCGGGACAAAATGGATAAAAGTGGTGTCTAAACACTCCAAATTCAACTTGAGCTCTTATAATTAGTCAAATGCATTGGATTGCTACATATTTTGACCCTAGAAAGAGTAACATAGCTGTTTATTGCTTCGAATCAATGTTATCTCTCGGTTTTAGCCTGTTTTCTCGGTTTATGCCTATTTTGGGATATAACGGCTTTTAGTGTTGTCTAAACACTCCAAGTTTATCCCGAACTCTTAGAATTAGTCAAATGCATTGGTTTGTCAAACATTCTGACCCTAGAAACAGTGACAAAGCTGTTTACTGCTTTGAATCAATGTTTTCTCGGTTTTAGCCTGTTTCGGGACAAAATGGGTTTAAGTGTTGTCTAAACACTCCAAATTCATCCCGAACTTTTACAATTAGTCAAATGCATAGAACTTTGACACATTTTCACCCTAGAAACAGTAACAAAGCTGTTTACTGCTTTTAATCAATGTTTTCTCGGTTTAGCCTGTTTCGGGACAAAATGGGTATAAGTAGTGTCTAAACACTCCAAATTCATTCCGAACTCTTACAATAAGTCAAATGCATGGGATTGGCACACATTCTAACCCTAGAAACAGTAACAAATCTTTTGACTACTTTGAATCAATGTTTTCTCGGGTTTAGCCTGTTTCGTGACAAAATGGGTAAAACTGGTGTCTAAACACTCCAAATTCAACCCGAGCTCTTATAATTAGTAAAATGCATTGGATTGTTACATATTTTGACCCTAGAAAGAGTAACATAGCTGTTTACTACTTTGAATCAATGTTTTCTCTCGGTTTTAGCCTGTTTTCTCGGTTTATGCCTATTTTAGGATATAATGGGTTTAAGTGTTGTCTAAACACTCCGAATTCATCCCGAACTCTTACAAGTAGTCAAATGCATTGGTTTGTCACACATTCTAACCCTAGAAACACTAACAAATCTTTTTACTACTTTGAATCAATGTTTTCTCGGTTTTAGCTTGTTTCGGGACAAAATGGGTATAATTGGTGTCTAAACACTCCAAATTCAACCCAAATCTTATAATTAGTCAAATGCATTGGATTGTTACATATTTTGACCCTAGAAAGAGTAACAAAGCTGTTTATTGCTTCGAATCAATGTTTTCTCTCGGTTTTAGCCTGTTTTCTCGGTTTATGCCTATTTTGGGATATAACGGCTTTTAGTATTGTCTAAACACTCCAAATTCATCCCAAACTCTTAGAATTAGTCAAATGCATTGGTTTGTCAATCATTCTGACCCTAGAAACAGTAACAAAGCTGTTTACTGCTTTGAATCAATGTTTTCTCGGTTTTAGTCTATTTCGGGACAAAATGGATAAAAGTGGTGTCTAAACACTCCAAATTCAACTCGGGCTCTTATAATTAGTCAAATGCATTGGATTGCTACATATTTTGACCCTAGAAAGAGTAACATAGCTGTTTATTGCTTCGAATCAATGTTTTCTCTCGGTTTTAGCCTGTTTTCTCGGTTTATGTCTATTTTGGGATATAACGGCTTTTAGTGTTGTCTAAACACTCCAAGTTTATCCCGAACTCTTAGAATTAGTCAAATGCATTGGTTTGTCAAACATTCTGACCCTAGAAACAGTGACAAAGCTGTTTACTGCTTTGAATCAATGTTTTCTCGGTTTTAGTCTATTTCGGGACAAAATGGATAAAAGTGGTGTCTAAACACTCCAAATTCAACTTGAGCTCTTATAATTAGTCAAATGCATTGGATTGCTACATATTTTGACCCTAGAAAGAGTAACATAGCTGTTTATTGCTTCGAATCAATGTTATCTCTCGGTTTTAGCCTGTTTTCTCGGTTTATGCCTATTTTGGGATATAACGGCTTTTAGTGTTGTCTAAACACTCCAAGTTTATCCCGAACTCTTAGAATTAGTCAAATGCATTGGTTTGTCAAACATTCTGACCCTAGAAACAGTGACAAAGCTGTTTACTGGTTTGAATCAATGTTTTCTCGGTTTTAGCCTGTTTCGGGACAAAATGGGTTTAAGTGTTGTCTAAACACTCCAAATTCATCCCGAACTTTTACAATTAGTCAAATGCATAGAACTTTCACACATTTTGACCCTAGAAACAGTAACAAAGCTGTTTACTGCTTTTAATCAATGTTTTCTCGGTTTAGCCTGTTTCGGGACAAAATGGGTATAAGTAGTGTCTAAACACTCCAAATTCATTCCGAACTCTTACAATAAGTCAAATGCATGGGATTGGCACACATTCTAACCCTAGAAACAGTAACAAATCTTTTGACTACTTTGAATCAATGTTTTCTCGGGTTTAGCCTGTTTCGTGACAAAATGGGTAAAACTGGTGTCTAAACACTCCAAATTCAACCCGAGCTCTTATAATTAGTAAAATGCATTGGATTGTTACATATTTTGACCCTAGAAAGAGTAACATAGCTGTTTACTACTTTGAATCAATGTTTTCTCTCGGTTTTAGCCTGTTTTCTCGGTTTATGCCTATTTTAGGATATAATGGGTTTAAGTGTTGTCTAAACACTCCGAATTCATCCCGAACTCTTACAAGTAGTCAAATGCATTGGTTTGTCATACATTCTAACCCTAGAAACACTAACAAATCTTTTTACTACTTTGAATCAATGTTTTCTCGGTTTTAGCTTGTTTCGGGACAAAATGGGTATAATTGGTGTCTAAACACTCCAAATTCAACCCAAACTCTTATAATTAGTCAAATGCATTGGATTGTTACATATTTTGACCCTAGAAAGAGTAACAAAGCTGTTTATTGCTTCGAATCAATGTTTTCTCTCGGTTTTAGCCTGTTTTCTCGGTTTATGCCTATTTTGGGATATAACGGCTTTTAGTATTGTCTAAACACTCCAAATTCATCCCAAACTCTTAGAATTAGTCAAATGCATTGGTTTGTCAATCATTCTGACCCTAGAAACAGTAACAAAGCTGTTTACTGCTTTGAATCAATGTTTTCTCGGTTTTAGTCTATTTCGGGACAAAATGGATAAAAGTGGTGTCTAAACACTCCAAATTCAACTCGAGCTCTTATAATTAGTCAAATGCATTGGATTGCTACATATTTTGACCCTAGAAAGAGTAACATAGCTGTTTATTGCTTCGAATCAATGTTTTCTCTCGGTTTTAGCCTGTTTTCTCGGTTTATGTCTATTTTGGGATATAACGGCTTTTAGTGTTGTCTAAACACTCCAAGTTTATCCCGAACTCTTAGAATTAGTCAAATGCATTGGTTTGTCAAACATTCTGACCCTAGAAACAGTGACAGAGCTGTTTACTGCTTTGAATCAATGTTTTCTCGGTTTTAGCCTGTTTCGGGACAAAATGGGTTTAAGTGTTGTCTAAACACTCCAAATTCATCCCGAACTTTTACAATTAGTCAAATGCATAGAACTTTCACACATTTTGACCCTAGAAACAGTAACAAAGCTGTTTACTGCTTTGAATCAATGTTTTCTCGGTTTAGCCTGTTTGGGACAAAATGGGTATAAGTAGTGTCTAAACACTCCAAATTCATTCCGAACTCTTACAATAAGTCAAATGCATGGGATTGGCACACATTCTAACCCTAGAAACAGTAACAAATCTTTTGACTACTTTGAATCAATGTTTTCTCGGGTTTAGCCTGTTTCGTGACAAAATGGGTAAAACTGGTGTCTAAACACTCCAAATTCAACCCGAGCTCTTATAATTAGTAAAATGCATTGGATTGTTACATATTTTGACCCTAGAAAGAGTAACATAGCTGTTTACTACTTTGAATCAATGTTTTCTCTCGGTTTTAGCCTGTTTTCTCGGTTTATGCCTATTTTAGGATATAATGGGTTTAAGTGTTGTCTAAACACTCCGAATTCATCCCGAACTCTTACAAGTAGTCAAATGCATTGGTTTGTCACACATTCTAACCCTAGAAACACTAACAAATCTTTTTACTACTTTGAATCAATGTTTTCTTGGTTTTAGCTTGTTTCGGGACAAAATGGGTATAATTGGTGTCTAAACACTCCAAATTCAACCCAAACTCTTATAATTAGTCAAATGCATTGGATTGTTACATATTTTGACCCTAGAAAGAGTAACAAAGCTGTTTATTGCTTCGAATCAATGTTTTCTCTCGGTTTTAGCCTGTTTTCTCGGTTTATGCCTATTTTGGGATATAAAGGCTTTTAGTATTGTCTAAACACTCCAAATTCATCCCAAACTCTTAGAATTAGTCAAATGCATTGGTTTGTCAATCATTCTGACCCTAGAAACAGTAACAAAGCTGTTTACTGCTTTGAATCTATGTTTTCTTGGTTTTAGTCTATTTCGGGACAAAATGGATAAAAGTGGTGTCTAAACACTCCAAATTCAACTCGAGCTCTTATAATTAGTCAAATGCATTGGATTGCTACATATTTTGACCCTAGAAAGAGTAACAAAGCTGTTTATTGCTTCGAATCAATGTTTTCTCTCGGTTTTAGCCTGTTTTCTCGGTTTATGCCTATTTTGGGATATAACGGCTTTTAGTATTGTCTAAACACTCCAAATTCATCCCAAACTCTTAGAATTAGTCAAATGCATTGGTTTGTCAATCATTCTGACCCTAGAAACAGTAACAAAGCTGTTTACTGCTTTGAATCAATGTTTTCTCGGTTTTAGTCTATTTCGGGACAAAATGGATAAAAGTGGTGTCTAAACACTCCAAATTCAACTCGAGCTCTTATAATTAGTCAAATGCATTGGATTGCTACATATTTTGACCCTAGAAAGAGTAACATAGCTGTTTATTGCTTCGAATCAATGTTTTCTCTCGGTTTTAGCCTGTTTTCTCGGTTTATGTCTATTTTGGGATATAACGGCTTTTAGTGTTGTCTAAACACTCCAAATTTATCCCGAACTCTTAGAATTAGTCAAATGCATTGGTTTGTCAAACATTCTGACCCTAGAAACAGTGACAGAGCTGTTTACTGCTTTGAATCAATGTTTTCTCGGTTTTAGCCTGTTTCGGGACAAAATGGGTTTAAGTGTTGTCTAAACACTCCAAATTCATCCCGAACTTTTACAATTAGTCAAATGCATAGAACTTTCACACATTTTGACCCTAGAAACAGTAACAAAGCTGTTTACTGCTTTTAATCAATGTTTTCTCGGTTTAGCCTGTTTCGGGACAAAATGGGTATAAGTAGTGTCTAAACACTCCAAATTCATTCCGAACTCTTACAATAAGTCAAATGCATGGGATTGGCACACATTCTAACCCTAGAAACAGTAACAAATCTTTTGACTACTTTGAATCAATGTTTTCTCGGGTTTAGCCTGTTTCGTGACAAAATGGGTAAAACTGGTGTCTAAACACTCCAAATTCAACCCGAGCTCTTATAATTAGTAAAATGCATTGGATTGTTACATATTTTGACCCTAGAAAGAGTAACATAGCTGTTTACTACTTTGAATCAATGTTTTCTCTCGGTTTTAGCCTGTTTTCTCGGTTTATGCCTATTTTAGGATATAATGGGTTTAAGTGTTGTCTAAACACTCCGAATTCATCCCGAACTCTTACAAGTAGTCAAATGCATTGGTTTGTCACACATTCTAACCCTAGAAACACTAACAAATCTTTTTACTACTTTGAATCAATGTTTTCTTGGTTTTAGCTTGTTTCGGGACAAAATGGGTATAATTGGTGTCTAAACACTCCAAATTCAACCCAAACTCTTATAATTAGTCAAATGCATTGGATTGTTACATATTTTGACCCTAGAAAGAGTAACAAAGCTGTTTATTGCTTCGAATCAATATTTTCTCTCGGTTTTAGCCTGTTTTCTCGGTTTATGCCTATTTTGGGATATAAAGGCTTTTAGTATTGTCTAAACACTCCAAATTCATCCCAAACTCTTAGAATTAGTCAAATGCATTGGTTTGTCAATCATTCTGACCCTAGAAACAGTAACAAAGCTGTTTACTGCTTTGAATCAATGTTTTCTCGGTTTTAGTCTATTTCGGGACAAAATGGATAAAAGTGGTGTCTAAACACTCCAAATTCAACTCGAGCTCTTATAATTAGTCAAATGCATTGGATTGCTACATATTTTGACCCTAGAAAGAGTAACATAGCTGTTTATTGCTTCGAATCAATGTTTTCTCTCGGTTTTAGCCTGTTTTCTCGGTTTATGTCTATTTTGGGATATAACGGCTTTTAGTGTTGTCTAAACACTCCAAGTTTATCCCGAACTCTTAGAATTAGTCAAATGCATTGGTTTGTCAAACATTCTGACCCTAGAAACAGTGACAAAGCTGTTTACTGGTTTGAATCAATGTTTTCTCGGTTTTAGCCTGTTTCGGGACAAAATGGGTTTAAGTGTTGTCTAAACACTCCAAATTCATCCCGAACTTTTACAATTAGTCAAATGCATAGAACTTTCACACATTTTGACCCTAGAAACAGTAACAAAGCTGTTTACTGCTTTGAATCAATGTTTTCTCGGTTTAGCCTGTTTCGGGACAAAATGGGTATAAGTAGTGTCTAAACACTCCAAATTCATTCCGAACTCTTACAATAAGTCAAATGCATGGGATTGGCACACATTCTAACCCTAGAAACAGTAACAAATCTTTTGACTACTTTGAATCAATGTTTTCTCGGGTTTAGCCTGTTTCGTGACAAAATGGGTAAAACTGGTGTCTAAACACTCCAAATTCAACCCAAACTCTTATAATTAGTCAAATGCATTGGATTGTTACATATTTTGACCCTAGAAAGAGTAACAAAGCTGTTTATTGCTTCGAATCAATATTTTCTCTCGGTTTTAGCCTGTTTTCTCGGTTTATGCCTATTTTGGGATATAAAGGCTTTTAGTATTGTCTAAACACTCCAAATTCATCCCAAACTCTTAGAATTAGTCAAATGCATTGGTTTGTCAATCATTCTGACCCTAGAAACAGTAACAAAGCTGTTTACTGCTTTGAATCAATGTTTTCTCGGTTTTAGTCTATTTCGGGACAAAATGGATAAAAGTGGTGTCTAAACACTCCAAATTCAACTCGAGCTCTTATAATTAGTCAAATGCATTGGATTGCTACATATTTTGACCCTAGAAAGAGTAACATAGCTGTTTATTGCTTCGAATCAATGTTTTCTCTCGGTTTTAGCCTGTTTTCTCGGTTTATGTCTATTTTGGGATATAACGGCTTTTAGTGTTGTCTAAACACTCCAAGTTTATCCCGAACTCTTAGAATTAGTCAAATGCATTGGTTTGTCAAACATTCTGACCCTAGAAACAGTGACAAAGCTGTTTACTGGTTTGAATCAATGTTTTCTCGGTTTTAGCCTGTTTCGGGACAAAATGGGTTTAAGTGTTGTCTAAACACTCCAAATTCATCCCGAACTTTTACAATTAGTCAAATGCATAGAACTTTCACACATTTTGACCCTAGAAACAGTAACAAAGCTGTTTACTGCTTTGAATCAATGTTTTCTCGGTTTAGCCTGTTTCGGGACAAAATGGGTATAAGTAGTGTCTAAACACTCCAAATTCATTCCGAACTCTTACAATAAGTCAAATGCATGGGATTGGCACACATTCTAACCCTAGAAACAGTAACAAATCTTTTGACTACTTTGAATCAATGTTTTCTCGGGTTTAGCCTGTTTCGTGACAAAATGGGTAAAACTGGTGTCTAAACACTCCAAATTCAACCCGAGCTCTTATAATTAGTAAAATGCATTGGATTGTTACATATTTTGACCCTAGAAAGAGTAACATAGCTGTTTACTACTTTGAATCAATGTTTTCTCTCGGTTTTAGCCTGTTTTCTCGGTTTATGCCTATTTTAGGATATAATGGGTTTAAGTGTTGTCTAAACACTCCGAATTCATCCCGAACTCTTACAAGTAGTCAAATGCATTGGTTTGTCACACATTCTAACCCTAGAAACACTAACAAATCTTTTTACTACTTTGAATCAATGTTTTCTCGGTTTTAGCTTGTTTCGGGACAAAATGGGTATAATTGGTGTCTAAACACTCCAAATTCAACCCAAACTCTTATAATTAGTCAAATGCATTGGATTGTTACATATTTTGACCCTAGAAAGAGTAACAAAGCTGTTTATTGCTTCGAATCAATGTTTTCTCTCGGTTTTAGCCTGTTTTCTCGGTTTATGCCTATTTTGGGATATAACGGCTTTTAGTATTGTCTAAACACTCCAAATTCATCCCAAACTCTTAGAATTAGTCAAATGCATTGGTTTGTCAATCATTCTGACCCTAGAAACAGTAACAAAGCTGTTTACTGCTTTGAATCAATGTTTTCTCGGTTTTAGTCTATTTCGGGACAAAATGGATAAAAGTGGTGTCTAAACACTCCAAATTCAACTCGAGCTCTTATAATTAGTCAAATGCATTGGATTGCTACATATTTTGACCCTAGAAAGAGTAACATAGCTGTTTATTGCTTCGAATCAATGTTTTCTCTCGGTTTTAGCCTGTTTTCTCGGTTTATGTCTATTTTGGGATATAACGGCTTTTAGTGTTGTCTAAACACTCCAAGTTTATCCCGAACTCTTAGAATTAGTCAAATGCATTGGTTTGTCAAACATTCTGACCCTAGAAACAGTGACAAAGCTGTTTACTGCTTTGAATCAATGTTTTCTCGGTTTTAGTCTATTTCGGGACAAAATGGATAAAAGTGGTGTCTAAACACTCCAAATTCAACTTGAGCTCTTATAATTAGTCAAATGCATTGGATTGCTACATATTTTGACCCTAGAAAGAGTAACATAGCTGTTTATTGCTTCGAATCAATGTTATCTCTCGGTTTTAGCCTGTTTTCTCGGTTTATGCCTATTTTGGGATATAACGGCTTTTAGTGTTGTCTAAACACTCCAAGTTTATCCCGAACTCTTAGAATTAGTCAAATGCATTGGTTTGTCAAACATTCTGACCCTAGAAACAGTGACAAAGCTGTTTACTGCTTTGAATCAATGTTTTCTCGGTTTTAGCCTGTTTCGGGACAAAATGGGTTTAAGTGTTGTCTAAACACTCCAAATTCATCCCGAACTTTTACAATTAGTCAAATGCATAGAACTTTCACACATTTTCACCCTAGAAACAGTAACAAAGCTGTTTACTGCTTTTAATCAATGTTTTCTCGGTTTAGCCTGTTTCGGGACAAAATGGGTATAAGTAGTGTCTAAACACTCCAAATTCATTCCGAACTCTTACAATAAGTCAAATGCATGGGATTGGCACACATTCTAACCCTAGAAACAGTAACAAATCTTTTGACTACTTTGAATCAATGTTTTCTCGGGTTTAGCCTGTTTCGTGACAAAATGGGTAAAACTGGTGTCTAAACACTCCAAATTCAACCCGAGCTCTTATAATTAGTAAAATGCATTGGATTGTTACATATTTTGACCCTAGAAAGAGTAACATAGCTGTTTACTATGAAACCGCACACACACCTTGTCCGTACATCCGTCCGTACAACCATCACCATTGGGCCGTCCGTACAGCTAAAGGCCTACCAAGCTCAACCCATGAGGATCACGAGTCCATTCCATGTTCACCAGCCTCCAACGGTCACAAGAGCTTCTCGATCCTTCTCCTCATAGCCGTTAGTGTAGAGTGCGCAAGTGGGAAGGATCACATGTCTTCTTAAGGACATGTCGCTATCTTTATATGTAAATGTGCCTAGGATCATCTTAGTATATTCTTTTGTATATGTCTATAAGTAGATTGTAATTATGTTCTAAATGAGGTAAGAAGAGATAATATCTCTTTCTCCACAATACTCTCTCTATACTCTCTTACTATACTCTCAACGATTCTCACTCTCTTGTTATTCAAATCTTCTCACTAAACTCATAATCGATCCTATTAATTCTTTCATGGTATCAGAGCCTGGTTGCTCGTCATTCTAAAGTTTTTGATCATCACTTACTTCCGCTTCTCCTTCTCTCTCATTTTCTGTTTTGACTTGAAAGTCATTTTCTTTAACCGTTGGATAATAGCTTTACCTAACGGTCTCTTCATCATGGAAAGTGTCAAAACCATGGTTGTTCCGGTGACTCTCAAGGGAGAGAACTATCTGCTGTGGGCGAGGACCACGAAAACTGCCCTTTGTGGCCGAGGCCTTTGGTCTCACGTTGAGAAGAGCGAAGCTCCGAGTGGTGAGGCCACCAAGGACGGCAAGGAACTTGCCGGAGATGAAAAGAACAAATGGTTCCAAGAAGACCAAGGGGTCTTAGCCATCATTCAAAACTCTCTAGATGCCCCCATTCTTGAAGCCTACTCCTACTGCGAGACGGCGAAGGACTTGTGGGACACCCTCAAGAACGTTTTTGGTAATATTACCAATGTCAATCGTATCTTCGAGATTAAAAGGGCCATCAATAACCTCAATCAAGAGGATATGGAGTTTACAAAGCATTTTGGGAAGTTTAGGTCCCTTTGGGCTGAACTAGAAATGCTGCGACCGGCGACAATTGATCCGGCCATACTGAACGAGAGGCGTGAACAAGACAAAGTGTTTGGGCTGCTCTTGACCCTAAACCCCTCCTACAATGATCTCATCAAACACATCTTGCGGTCAGATAAACTCCCAAGCCTTGATGATGTTTGTAACCAAATTCAAAAGGAGCATGGCTCCATGGGATTGTTCGGCAGCAAGGGAGAGCTGGTGACCGCTAACAAAGCTGAGATGGCATCAGCAAACAAAGGCTACTACCGACCAGAGGACAAGAACAACCCGCCGGTTTGTGAGCACTGTAAGAAACTTGGCCACTTCAAGAGCCGCTGCTGGATCCTACATCCGCATCTAGCACCACCACCGGGAACAATCCGAGGTGGACGACCAAACCGCGGAGGACAACCGAGAGCTCACCAAGCAACTGCCGTGGGGGAGCCATTGATCTCTGAGCAGCCTCAACAAGTGACCGGTGGAACTGCTCTTGCTGCAGCATCGTCCGAGCTGGTAAGGCGGTCCGACCTTGATGCGCTCATCAAAGCCCTCAAGGAGGCCACCGGTAAGGCGTTTCTTACTTCAAACAAAACTAAGTCTCTTATTGTTGATTCTGGTGCATCTCATCACATGATTAGTGATTCTAGGTTAATGAGTGATATTAAGCCTGCTAATGGTAATGTTGTGATAGCTAATGGTGAGAAAGTTCCAATTAAAGGCATAGGGAATTTAAAGTTATTTAACAAAGAAACTAAAGCTTTCTATATGCCAAATTTCACATCTAATTTGCTATCAGTTAAGAGGGCCACCACTGATTTAAATTGTTATGCAATATTTGGTCCTAACAAGGTTCATTTTCAGGATATTGAGACAAGTAAAGTTCTTGGTCAAGGAGGTTCCAAGGATGATCTATATGTGCTTGAGGACTTGAATCTATCTTCTTCTACTGCATCTTGTTTTAATTCGGTTATTATTAAACCTAGTGATTCTATTTTACATGCTAGGCTAGGACATCCTCATACTAGAGCTTTATCATTAATGTTTCCTAATATTTCTTTTAAAAATGATGAGTGTGAGGCATGTATTCTTGGTAAACATTGCAAGGCTGTTTTTCCTAAATCTATGACTATTTATGAAAATTGTTTTGATTTAATCCATTCAGATGTTTGGACTTCCCCTTGCTTGTCTAGAGAAAATCAAAAATATTTTGTGACCTTTATTGATGAAAAATCAAAATATACTTGGCTGACCTTGCTTCCCTCTAAAGATAGAGTTCTTGAAGCCTTCACTAATTTTCAAAAATATGTGACTAACCATTATAATGCAAAGATTAAAATTTTGAGATCAGATAATGGAGGAGAGTATACAAGCCATGCCTTCAAACAATACCTAGCAAACCATGGGATTATTCATCAAACAAGCTGTCCATATACACCCCAACAAAATGGTGTTGCTGAAAGGAAGAATAGGCACCTCATGGAAGTGGCAAGATCCATGATGTTTCACACCAATGTTCCAAAGAAGTTTTGGGGAGATGCTGTTCTTGCGGCTTGCTACCTCATTAACCGGACACCAACCAAAGTTCTTCAAGACAGTTCACCGTTTGAGGTAATAAACAAGGTAAAACCCTCATTTGATCATTTAAGAGTATTTGGCTGCGTGTGTTATGTGTTGAAGCCAGGAGAACTACGCGACAAGCTTGATACTAAGAGTGTTAAGAGCATGTTCCTTGGGTACTCGACGACTCAAAAAGGCTACAAGTGCTACGAGCCAAACATGAAGCGCGTTTTTGTCTCTCGTGATGTTAAGTTCGTGGAGTCTAAAGGCTTCTATGAGGAAAAGAACTGGGAGAGCCTTCGAGACTTGTCCACCTCACCATCTGACCGAGCTAACAACCTTCGCATCCTTCTCGAGAGACTCGGTGTTGACAATGCCCCCGCGTCAACACCTGCACCCCCAGTCAATGCACCGGCCACTTCACCGCCGGAGTCTCTAGACAATGATCCCTCGGCTGCACTTGATGAACACTCGGCTGAACTTGATGAACAATCCGATGATGAAAATGGTTTAAATTCAGTTCCGGTGGACAATGCTTCCGGTGATGAGGATTATGTGCCCACCGAGGAAGACAATGACGATGAGGCCACACCACAGGAAGTTATCCCACTTCGCCGCAGTGAACGCCTCAAGTTTCCCCTCTCCAATTGGCGAAACACTCGGGTCTACTACAACAACGTTGCTGTAGCTCATCCGATTCAAGCGGTATGCACCTTGGCTCATTTTCCTCCACACCATCAAGTGTTTCTTGGCAAGATTGATGCTCATTGGATTCCCAAAGACTATGAAGAAGCCAAGAATCATAAGGAATGGTGTGATGCTGTCAATGCCGAGAAGAATGCAATGGAGGCCAATCATACATGGGACGAGGCTGACTTACCCAAAGGCAAGAAGGCTGTGACATCCAGGTGGATCTTTACCATTAAATATAAGAGTGATGGGGAGATCGAACGCTACAAAGCCAGACTCGTTGCAAGGGGGTTCACTCAAACGTATGGGGAGGACTACCAAGATACGTTTGCACCGGTGGCCAAACTTCACACGGTTCGAGTTGTTCTCTCTCTTGCAACCAACCTTGACTGGAACTTATGGCAAATGGATGTTAAGAACGCCTTCTTACAAGGAGAGCTCGAGGATGAAGTTTATATGAGGCCACCTCCGGGTTTAGAAGACATCATTGGTCCCGGGAAAGTATTAAAACTGAACAAGGCGATTTATGGACTCAAACAGTCCCCTAGGGCTTGGTATCACAAGTTAAGCACCACACTCCTTGAGAAAGGCTTCCGCAAATCAGAGGCTGACCACACTCTATTCACCTTACCAAGTGAAAAAGGTATTATAGTCATTCTAGTTTATGTTGATGATATCATCATAACTGGAAGTGACAAGGTAGGCATTCAAGAGACTAAGGCTTACCTTAAGTCAGTTTTTGATATCAAAGACCTAGGAGAACTTAAATATTTTCTTGGTATAGAAGTATATAGGACTAATGAAGGATTGTTTTTATCACAAAGAAAATATGCTCTTGATTTATTGAGTGAAGCAGGGAAGCTAGGTTCAAAAGCTGTATCTACACCCCTTGATGAAAACTATAAGGCCGGAGGAAAGGGGGAGTTTGATGCAGCTCCATTTCAAGACGTCAAGCGATACCGGCGGCTAGTAGGTAAGCTTATATACCTTACTATCACTAGACCTGATATTTGCTTTGCTGTTAATCAGGTGAGCCAACACATGCAAAGTCCTACCGTGCATCATTGGGGTATGGTGAACCGCATCCTCAAATATCTCAAGGGCTCGCCGGGGCAAGGCATATGGATGGGTCGAAATGAAAGCACGGAGCTAGTAGGGTATTGTGATGCGGATTACGCCGGAGACCGTGGAGACCGTCGCTCCACTACAGGCTACTGCACGTTCCTAGGAGGCAACTTGATCACATGGAAGAGCAAGAAACAAAAGGTGGTATCCCTATCAAGTGCTGAATCGGAGTATAGAGCCATGAGAAAGTTAACAACCGAGTTGATGTGGCTCAAGGCACTCATCAAGGACCTTGGAATCGAGTCACCTAAGCCTATTACTATGCATTGCGACAATGAGGCAGCTATTCACATCGCAACAAACTCGGTGTTCCATGAGAGAACCAAGCACATTGAAGTCGACTGCCACAAAGTCCGAGAGCAAATTAAACTTGGAGTTGTTCTACCATGTCACACCGAGAGCTCTGAACAATTGGCTGACGTTCTCACCAAGGCGGCCAGTCCACAAGTGTGTGAGTACATTCACCCCAAACTTGGCCTCAAAGATCTTACTCGGCCATGATTGTCTTCACATGATACCCACACTCTTTTTCCCTTAAGTATAGTTTTTCCCAAGTGGTTTTCTATACTAAGGTTTTTAATGAGGTGGGTGTGCATGAGTCCAAGCTTGATCAATGCTCATGATCAAGCTTGAGGGGGAGTATGAAACCGCACACACACCTTGTCCGTACATCCGTCCGTACAACCATCACCATTGGGCCGTCCGTACAGCTAAAGGCCTACCAAGCTCAACCCATGAGGATCACGAGTCCATTCCATGTTCACCAGCCTCCAACGGTCACAAGAGCTTCTCGATCCTTCTCCTCATAGCCGTTAGTGTAGAGTGCGCAAGTGGGAAGGATCACATGTCTTCTTAAGGACATGTCGCTATCTTTATATGTAAATGTGCCTAGGATCATCTTAGTATATTCTTTTGTATATGTCTATAAGTAGATTGTAATTATGTTCTAAATGAGGTAAGAAGAGATAATATCTCTTTCTCCACAATACTCTCTCTATACTCTCTTACTATACTCTCAACGATTCTCACTCTCTTGTTATTCAAATCTTCTCACTAAACTCATAATCGATCCTATTAATTCTTTCATTTACTACTTTGAATCAATGTTTTCTCTCGGTTTTAGCCTGTTTTCTCGGTTTATGCCTATTTTAGGATATAATGGGTTTAAGTGTTGTCTAAACACTCCGAATTCATCCCGAACTCTTACAAGTAGTCAAATGCATTGGTTTGTCACACATTCTAACCCTAGAAACACTAACAAATCTTTTTACTACTTTGAATCAATGTTTTCTCGGTTTTAGCTTGTTTCGGGACAAAATGGGTATAATTGGTGTCTAAACACTCCAAATTCAACCCAAATCTTATAATTAGTCAAATGCATTGGATTGTTACATATTTTGACCCTAGAAAGAGTAACAAAGCTGTTTATTGCTTCGAATCAATGTTTTCTCTCGGTTTTAGCCTGTTTTCTCGGTTTATGCCTATTTTGGGATATAACGGCTTTTAGTATTGTCTAAACACTCCAAATTCATCCCAAACTCTTAGAATTAGTCAAATGCATTGGTTTGTCAATCATTCTGACCCTAGAAACAGTAACAAAGCTGTTTACTGCTTTGAATCAATGTTTTCTCGGTTTTAGTCTATTTCGGGACAAAATGGATAAAAGTGGTGTCTAAACACTCCAAATTCAACTCGAGCTCTTATAATTAGTCAAATGCATTGGATTGCTACATATTTTGACCCTAGAAAGAGTAACATAGCTGTTTATTGCTTCGAATCAATGTTTTCTCTCGGTTTTAGCCTGTTTTCTCGGTTTATGTCTATTTTGGGATATAACGGCTTTTAGTGTTGTCTAAACACTCCAAGTTTATCCCGAACTCTTAGAATTAGTCAAATGCATTGGTTTGTCAAACATTCTGACCCTAGAAACAGTGACAAAGCTGTTTACTGCTTTGAATCAATGTTTTCTCGGTTTTAGTCTATTTCGGGACAAAATGGATAAAAGTGGTGTCTAAACACTCCAAATTCAACTTGAGCTCTTATAATTAGTCAAATGCATTGGATTGCTACATATTTTGACCCTAGAAAGAGTAACATAGCTGTTTATTGCTTCGAATCAATGTTATCTCTCGGTTTTAGCCTGTTTTCTCGGTTTATGCCTATTTTGGGATATAACGGCTTTTAGTGTTGTCTAAACACTCCAAGTTTATCCCGAACTCTTAGAATTAGTCAAATGCATTGGTTTGTCAAACATTCTGACCCTAGAAACAGTGACAAAGCTGTTTACTGGTTTGAATCAATGTTTTCTCGGTTTTAGCCTGTTTCGGGACAAAATGGGTTTAAGTGTTGTCTAAACACTCCAAATTCATCCCGAACTTTTACAATTAGTCAAATGCATAGAACTTTCACACATTTTGACCCTAGAAACAGTAACAAAGCTGTTTACTGCTTTTAATCAATGTTTTCTCGGTTTAGCCTGTTTCGGGACAAAATGGGTATAAGTAGTGTCTAAACACTCCAAATTCATTCCGAACTCTTACAATAAGTCAAATGCATGGGATTGGCACACATTCTAACCCTAGAAACAGTAACAAATCTTTTGACTACTTTGAATCAATGTTTTCTCGGGTTTAGCCTGTTTCGTGACAAAATGGGTAAAACTGGTGTCTAAACACTCCAAATTCAACCCGAGCTCTTATAATTAGTAAAATGCATTAGATTGTTACATATTTTGACCCTAGAAAGAGTAACATAGCTGTTTACTACTTTGAATCAATGTTTTCTCTCGGTTTTAGCCTGTTTTCTCGGTTTATGCCTATTTTAGGATATAATGGGTTTAAGTGTTGTCTAAACACTCCGAATTCATCCCGAACTCTTACAAGTAGTCAAATGCATTGGTTTGTCACACATTCTAACCCTAGAAACACTAACAAATCTTTTTACTACTTTGAATCAATGTTTTCTCGGTTTTAGCTTGTTTCGGGACAAAATGGGTATAATTGGTGTCTAAACACTCCAAATTCAACCCAAATCTTATAATTAGTCAAATGCATTGGATTGTTACATATTTTGACCCTAGAAAGAGTAACAAAGCTGTTTATTGCTTCGAATCAATGTTTTCTCTCGGTTTTAGCCTGTTTTCTCGGTTTATGCCTATTTTGGGATATAACGGCTTTTAGTATTGTCTAAACACTCCAAATTCATCCCAAACTCTTAGAATTAGTCAAATGCATTGGTTTGTCAATCATTCTGACCCTAGAAACAGTAACAAAGCTGTTTACTGCTTTGAATCAATGTTTTCTCGGTTTTAGTCTATTTCGGGACAAAATGGATAAAAGTGGTGTCTAAACACTCCAAATTCAACTCGAGCTCTTATAATTAGTCAAATGCATTGGATTGCTACATATTTTGACCCTAGAAAGAGTAACATAGCTGTTTATTGCTTCGAATCAATGTTTTCTCTCGGTTTTAGCCTGTTTTCTCGGTTTATGTCTATTTTGGGATATAACGGCTTTTAGTGTTGTCTAAACACTCCAAGTTTATCCCGAACTCTTAGAATTAGTCAAATGCATTGGTTTGTCAAACATTCTGACCCTAGAAACAGTGACAAAGCTGTTTACTGCTTTGAATCAATGTTTTCTCGGTTTTAGTCTATTTCGGGACAAAATGGATAAAAGTGGTGTCTAAACACTCCAAATTCAACTTGAGCTCTTATAATTAGTCAAATGCATTGGATTGCTACATATTTTGACCCTAGAAAGAGTAACATAGCTGTTTATTGCTTCGAATCAATGTTATCTCTCGGTTTTAGCCTGTTTTCTCGGTTTATGCCTATTTTGGGATATAACGGCTTTTAGTGTTGTCTAAACACTCCAAGTTTATCCCGAACTCTTAGAATTAGTCAAATGCATTGGTTTGTCAAACATTCTGACCCTAGAAACAGTGACAAAGCTGTTTACTGGTTTGAATCAATGTTTTCTCGGTTTTAGCCTGTTTCGGGACAAAATGGGTTTAAGTGTTGTCTAAACACTCCAAATTCATCCCGAACTTTTACAATTAGTCAAATGCATAGAACTTTCACACATTTTGACCCTAGAAACAGTAACAAAGCTGTTTACTGCTTTTAATCAATGTTTTCTCGGTTTAGCCTGTTTCGGGACAAAATGGGTATAAGTAGTGTCTAAACACTCCAAATTCATTCCGAACTCTTACAATAAGTCAAATGCATGGGATTGGCACACATTCTAACCCTAGAAACAGTAACAAATCTTTTGACTACTTTGAATCAATGTTTTCTCGGGTTTAGCCTGTTTCGTGACAAAATGGGTAAAACTGGTGTCTAAACACTCCAAATTCAACCCGAGCTCTTATAATTAGTAAAATGCATTAGATTGTTACATATTTTGACCCTAGAAAGAGTAACATAGCTGTTTACTACTTTGAATCAATGTTTTCTCTCGGTTTTAGCCTGTTTTCTCGGTTTATGCCTATTTTAGGATATAATGGGTTTAAGTGTTGTCTAAACACTCCGAATTCATCCCGAACTCTTACAAGTAGTCAAATGCATTGGTTTGTCACACATTCTAACCCTAGAAACACTAACAAATCTTTTTACTACTTTGAATCAATGTTTTCTCGGTTTTAGCTTGTTTCGGGACAAAATGGGTATAATTGGTGTCTAAACACTCCAAATTCAACCCAAACTCTTATAATTAGTCAAATGCATTGGATTGTTACATATTTTGACCCTAGAAAGAGTAACAAAGCTGTTTATTGCTTCGAATCAATGTTTTCTCTCGGTTTTAGCCTGTTTTCTCGGTTTATGCCTATTTTGGGAAATAACGGCTTTTAGTATTGTCTAAGCACTCCAAATTCATCCCAAACTCTTAGAATTAGTCAAATGCATTGGTTTGTCAATCATTCTGACCCTAGAAACAGTAACAAAGCTGTTTACTGCTTTGAATCAATGTTTTCTCGGTTTTAGTCTATTTCGGGGCAAAATGGATAAAAGTGGTGTCTAAACACTCCAAATTCAACTCGAGCTCTTATAATTAGTCAAATGCATTGGATTGCTACATATTTTGACCCTAGAAAGAGTAACATAGCTGTTTATTGCTTCGAATCAATGTTTTCTCTCGGTTTTAGCCTGTTTTCTCGGTTTATGCCTATTTTGGGATATAACGGCTTTTCGTGTTGTCTAAACACTCCAAATTCATCCTGAACTCTTAGAATTAGTTAAATGCATTGGTTTGTCAAACATTCTGACCCTAGAAACAGTGACAAAGCTGTTTACTGCTTTGAATCAATGTTTTTTCGGTTTTAGCCTGTTTCGGGACAAAATGGGTTTAAGTGTTGTCTAAACACTCCAAATTCATCCCGAACTTTTACAATTAGTCAAATGCATAGAACTTTCACACATTTTGACCCTAGAAACAGTAACAAAGCTGTTTACTGCTTTGAATCAATGTTTTCTCGGTTTAGCCTGTTTCGGGACAAAATGCGTATAAGTGGTGTCTAAACACTCCAAATTCATTCCGAACTTTTACAATAAGTCAAATGCATGGGATTGGCACACATTCTAACCCTAGAAACAGTAACAAATCTTTTGACTACTTTGAATCAATGTTTTCTCGGGTTTAGCCTGTTTCGTGACAAAATGGGTAAAACTGGTGTCTAAACACTCCAAATTCATCCCAAACTCTTAGAATTAGTCAAATGCATTGGTTTGTCAATCATTCTGACCCTAGAAACAGTAACAAAGCTGTTTACTGCTTTGAATCAATGTTTTCTCGGTTTTAGTCTATTTCGGGACAAAATGGATAAAAGTGGTGTCTAAACACTCCAAATTCAACTCGAGCTCTTATAATTAGTCAAATGCATTGGATTGCTACATATTTTAACCCTAGAAAGAGTAACAAAGCTGTTTATTGCTTCGAATCAATGTTTTCTCTCGGTTTTAGCCTGTTTTCTCGGTTTATGCCTATTTTGGGATATAACGGCTTTTCGTGTTGTCTAAACACTCCAAATTCATCCTGAACTCTTAGAATTAGTTAAATGCATTGGTTTGTCAAACATTCTGACCCTAGAAACAGTGACAAAGCTGTTTACTGCTTTGAATCAATGTTTTCTCGGTTTTAGCCTGTTTCGGGACAAAATGGGTTTAAGAGTTGTCTAAACACTCCAAATTCATCCCGAACTTTTACAATTAGTCAAATGCATAGAACTTTCACACATTTTGACCCTAGAAACAGTAACAAAGCTGTTTACTGCTTTGAATCAATGTTTTCTCGGTTTAGCCTGTTTCGGGACAAAATGCGTATAAGTGGTGTCTAGACACTCCAAATTCATTCCGAACTTTTACAATAAGTCAAATGCATGGGATTGGCACACATTCTAACCCTAGAAACAGTAACAAATCTTTTGACTACTTTGAATCAATGTTTTCTCGGGTTTAGCCTGTTTCGTGACAAAATGGGTAAAACTGGTGTCTAAACACTCCAAATTCATCCCAAACTCTTAGAATTAGTCAAATGCATTGGTTTGTCAATCATTCTGACCCTAGAAACAGTAAAAAAGCTGTTTACTGCTTTGAATCAATGTTTTCTCGGTTTTAGTCTATTTCGGGACAAAATGGATAAAAGTGGTGGCTAAACACTCCAAATTCAACTCGAGCTCTTATAATTAGTCAAATGCATTGGATTGCTACATATTTTAACCCTAGAAAGAGTAACAAAGCTGTTTATTGCTTCGAATCAATGTTTTCTCTCGGTTTTAGCCTGTTTTCTCGGTTTATGCCTATTTTGGGATATAACGGCTTTTCGTGTTGTCTAAACACTCCAAATTCATCCTGAACTCTTAGAATTAGTTAAATGCATTGGTTTGTCAAACATTCTGACCCTAGAAACAGTGACAAAGCTGTTTACTGCTTTGAATCAATGTTTTCTCGGTTTTAGCCTGTTTCGGGACAAAATGGGTTTAAGTGTTGTCTAAACACTCCAAATTCATCCCGAACTTTTACAATTAGTCAAATGCATAGAACTTTCACACATTTTGACCCTAGAAACAGTAACAAAGCTGTTTACTGCTTTGAATCAATGTTTTCTCGGTTTAGCCTGTTTCGGGACAAAATGCGTATAAGTGGTGTCTAAACACTCCAAATTCATTCCGAACTTTTACAATAAGTCAAATGCATGGGATTGGCACACATTCTAACCCTAGAAACAGTAACAAATCTTTTGACTACTTTGAATCAATGTTTTCTCGGGTTTAGCCTGTTTCGTGACAAAATGGGTAAAACTGGTGTCTAAACACTCCAAATTCATCCCAAACTCTTAGAATTAGTCAAATGCATTGGTTTGTCAATCATTCTGACCCTAGAAACAGTAAAAAAGCTGTTTACTGCTTTGAATCAATGTTTTCTCGGTTTTAGTCTATTTCGGGACAAAATGGGTAAAAGTGGTGTCTAAACACTCCAAATTCAACTCGAGCTCTTATAATTAGTCAAATGCATTGGATTGTTACATATTTTGACCCTAGAAAGAGTAACATAGCTGTTTACTACTTTGAATCAATGTTTTCTCTCGGTTTTAACCTGTTTTCTCGGTTTTAGCCTGTTTTCTCGGTTTATGCCTATTTTAGGCTATAATGGGTTTAAGTGTTGTCTAAACACTCCGAATTCATCCTGAACTCTTACAAGTAGTCAAATGCATTGGTTTGTCACACATTCTAACCCTAGAAACAGTAACAAATCTTTTTACTACTTTGAATCAATGTTTTCTCGGTTTTAGCTTGTTTCGGGACAAAATGGGTATAATTGGTGTCTAAACACTCCAAATTCAACCCAAACTCTTATAACTAGTCAAATGCATTGGATTGTTACATATTCTGACCCTAGAAAGAGTAACAAAGCTGTTTATTGCTTCGAATCAATGTTTTCTCTCGGTTTTAGCCTGTTTTCTCGGTTTATGCCTATTTTGGGATATAACGGCTTTTAGTATTGTCTAAACACTCCAAATTCATCCCAAACTCTTAGAATTAGTCAAATGCATTGGTTTGTCAATCATTCTGACCCTAGAAACAGTGACAAAGCTGTTTACTGCTTTGAATCAATGTTTTCTCTGTTTTAGTCTATTTCGGGACAAAATGGATAAAAGTGGTGTCTAAACACTCCAAATTCAACTCAAGCTCTTATAATTAGTCAAATGCATTGGATTGCTACATATTTTGACCCTAGAAAGAGTAACATAGCTGTTTATTGCTTCGAATCAATGTTTTCTCTCGGTTTTAGCCTGTTTTCTCGGTTTATGCCTATTTTGGGATATAACGGCTTATAGTGTTGTCTAAACACTCCAAATTCATCCTGAACTCTTAGAATTAGTTAAATGCATTGGTTTGTCAAACATTCTGACCCTAGAAACAGTGACAAAACTGTTTACTGCTTTGAATCAATGTTTTCTCGGTTTTAGCCTGTTTCGGGACAAAATGGGTTTAAGTGTTGTCTAAACACTCCAAATTCATCCCGAACTTTTACAATTAGTCAAATGCATAGAACTTTCACACATTTTGACCCTAGAAACAGTAACAAAGCTGTTTACTGCTTTGAATCAATGTTTTCTCGGTTTAGCCTGTTTCGGGACAAAATGGGTATAAGTGGTGTCTAAACACTCCAAATTCATTCCGAACTCTTACAATAACTCAAATGCATGGGAATGGCACACATTCTAACCCTAGAAACAGTAACAAATCTTTTGACTACTTTGAATCAATGTTTTCTCGGGTTTAGCCTGTTTCGTGACAAAATGGGTAAAACTGGTGTCTAAACACTCCAAATTCAACCCGAGCTCTTATAATTAGTAAAATGCATTGGATTGTTACATATTTTGACCCTAGAAAGAGTAACATAGCTGTTTACTACTTTGAATCAATGTTTTCTCTCGGTTTTAGCCTGTTTTCTCGGTTTATGCCTATTTTAGGATATAATGGGTTTAAGTGTTGTCTAAACACTCCGAATTCATCCCGAACTCTTACAAGTTGTCAAATGCATTGGTTTGTCACACATTCTAACCCTAGAAACAGTAACAAATCTTTTTACTACTTTGAATCAATGTTTTCTCGGTTTTAGCTTGTTTCGGGACAAAATGGGTATAATTGGTGTCTAAACACTCCAAATTCAACCCAAACTCTTATAATTAGTCAAATGCATTGGATTGTTACATATTTTGACCCTAGAAAGAGTAACAAAGCTGTTTATTGCTTCGAATCAATGTTTTCTCTCGGTTTTAGCCTGTTTTCTCGGTTTATGCCTATTTTGCGATATAACGGCTTTTAGTATTGTCTAAACACTCCAAATTCATCCCAAACTCTTAGAATTAGTCAAATGCATTGGTTTGTCAATCATTCTGACCCTAGAAACAGTAACAAAGCTGTTTACTGCTTTGAATCAATGTTTTCTCGGTTTTAGTCTATTTCGGGACAAAATGGATAAAAGTGGTGTCTAAACACTCCAAATTCAACTCGAGCTCTTATAATTAGTCAAATGCATTGGATTGCTACATATTTTGACCCTAGAAAGAGTAACATAGCTGTTTATTGCTTCGAATCAATGTTTTCTCTCGGTTTTAGCCTGTTTTCTCGGTTTATGCCTATTTTGGGATATAACGGCTTTTAGTGTTGTCTAAACACTCCAAATTCATCCTGAACTCTTAGAATTAGTTAAATGCATTGGTTTGTCAAAAATTCTGACCCTAGAAACAGTGACAAAGCTGTTTACTGCTTTGAATCAATGTTTTCTCGGTTTTAGCCTGTTTTAGGGACAAAATGGGTTTAAGTGTTGTCTAAACACTCCAAATTCATCCCGAACTTTTACAATTAGTCAAATGCATAGAATTTTCACACATTTTGACCCTAGAAACAGTAACAAAGCTGTTTACTGCTTTGAATCAATGTTTTCTCGGTTTAGCCTGTTTCGGGACAAAATGGGTATAAGTGGTGTTTAAACACTCCAAATTCATTCCGAACTCTTACAATAAGTCAAATGCATGGGATTGGCACACATTCTAACCCTAGAAACAGTAACAAATCTTTTGACTACTTTGAATCAATGTTTTCTCGGGTTTAGCCTGTTTCGTGACAAAATGGGTAAAACTGGTGTCTTAACACTCCAAATTCAACCTGAGCGCTTATAATTAGTAATATGCATTGGATTGTTACATATTTTGACCCTAGAAAGAGTAACATAGTTGTTTACTACTTTGAATCAATGTTTTCTCTCGGTTTTAGCCTGTTTTCTCGGTTTATGCCTATTTTAGGATATAATGGGTTTAAGTGTTGTCTAAACACTCCGAATTGATCCCGAACTCTTACAAGTAGTCAAATGCATTGGTTTGTCACACATTCTAACCCTAGAAACAGTAACAAATCTTTTTACTACTTTGAATCAATGTTTTCTCGGTTTTAGCTTGTTTCGGGACAAAATGGGTATAATTGGTGTCTAAACACTCCAAATTCAACCCAAACTCTTATAATTAGTCAAATGCATTGGATTGTTACATATTTTGACCCTAGAAAGAGTAACAAAGCTGTTTATTGCTTCGAATCAATGTTTTCTCTCGGTTTTAGCCTGTTTTCTCGGTTTATGCCTATTTTGGGATATAACGGCTTTTAGTATTGTCTAAACACTCCAAATTCATCCCAAACTCTTAGAATTAGTCAAATGCATTGGTTTGTCAATCATTCTGACCCTAGAAACAGTAACAAAGCTGTTTACTGCTTTGAATCAATGTTTTCTCGGTTTTAGTCTATTTCGGGACAAAATGGATAAAAGTGGTGTCTAAACACTCCAAATTCAACCCAAACTCTTATAATTAGTCAAATGCATTGGATTGTTACATATTTTGACCCTAGAAAGAGTAACAAAGCTGTTTATTGCTTCGAATCAATGTTTTCTCTTGGTTTTAGCCTGTTTTCTCGGTTTATGCCTATTTTGGGATATAACGGCTTTTAGTATTGTCTAAACACTCCAAATTCATCCCAAACTCTTAGAATTAGTCAAATGCATTGGTTTGTCAATCATTCTGACCCTAGAAACAGTAACAAAGCTGTTTACTGCTTTGAATCAATGTTTTCTCGGTTTTAGTCTATTTCGGGACAAAATGGATAAAAGTGGTGTCTAAACACTCCAAATTCAACTCGAGCTCTTATATTTAGTCAAATGCATTGGATTGCTACATATTTTGACCCTAGAAACAGTAACATAGCTGTTTACTGCTTTGAATCAATGTTTTCTCTCGGTTTTAGCCTGTTTTCTCGGTTTATGCCTATTTTAGGATATAACGGGTTTAAGTATTGTCTAAACACTCCAAATTCATCCCGAACTCTTACAATTAGTTAAATGCATTGGTTTGTCACAAATTCTAACCCTAGAAACAGTAACAAATCTTTTTACTACTTTGAATCAATGTTTTCTCGGTTTTAGCCTGTTTTAGGGACAAAATGGGTTTAAGTGTTGTCTAAACACTCCAAATTCATCCCGAACTTTTACAATTAGTCAAATGCATAGAACTTTCACACATTTTGACCCTAGAAACAGTAACAAAGCTGTTTACTGCTTTGAATCAATGTTTTCTCGGTTTAGCCTGTTTCGGGACAAAATGGGTATAAGTGGTGTCTAAACACTCCAAATTCATTCCGAACTCTTACAATAACTCAAATGCATGGAATGGCACACATTCTAACCCTAGAAACAGTAACAAATCTTTTGACTACTTTGAATCAATGTTTTCTCGGGTTTAGCCTGTTTCGTGACAAAATGGGTAAAACTGGTGTCTAAACACTCCAAATTCAACCCGAGCTCTTATAATTAGTAAAATGCATTGGATTGTTACATATTTTGACCCTAGAAAGAGTAACATAGCTGTTTACTACTTTGAATCAATGTTTTCTCTCGGTTTTAGCCTGTTTTCTCGGTTTATGCCTATTTTAGGATATAATGGGTTTAAGTGTTGTCTAAACACTCCGAATTCATCCCGAACTCTTACAAGTAGTCAAATGCATTGGTTTGTCACACATTCTAACCCTAGAAACAGTAACAAATCTTTTTACTACTTTGAATCAATGTTTTCTCGGTTTTAGCTTGTTTCGGGACAAAATGGGTATAATTGGTGTCTAAACACTCCAAATTCAACCCAAACTCTTATAATTAGTCAAATGCATTGGATTGTTACATATTTTGACCCTAGAAAGAGTAACAAAGCTGTTTATTGCTTCGAATCAATGTTTTCTCTCGGTTTTAGCCTGTTTTCTCGGTTTATGCCTATTTTGGGATATAACGGCTTTTAGTATTGTCTAAACACTCCAAATTCATCCCAAACTCTTAGAACTAGTCAAATGCATTGGTTTGTCAATCATTCTGACCCTAGAAACAGTAACAAAGCTGTTTACTGCTTTGAATCAATGTTTTCTCGGTTTTAGTCTATTTCGGGACAAAATGGATAAAAGTGGTGTCTAAACACTCCAAATTCAACTCGAGCTCTTATATTTAGTCAAATGCATTGGATTGCTACATATTTTGACCCTAGAAACAGTAACATAGCTGTTTACTGCTTTGAATCAATGTTTTCTCTCGGTTTTAGCCTGTTTTCTCGGTTTATGCCTATTTTAGGATATAACGGGTTTAAGTATTGTCTAAACACTCCAAATTCATCCCGAACTCTTACAATTAGTTAAATGCATTGGTTTGTCACAAATTCTAACCCTAGAAACAGTAACAAATCTTTTTACTACTTTGAATCAATGTTTTCTCGGTTTTAGCCTGTTTTAGGGACAAAATGGGTTTAAGTGTTGTCTAAACACTCCAAATTCATCCCGAACTTTTACAATTAGTCAAATGCATAGAACTTTCACACATTTTGACCCTAGAAACAGTAACAAAGCTGTTTACTGCTTTGAATCAATGTTTTCTCGGTTTAGCCTGTTTCGGGACAAAATGGGTATAAGTGGTGTCTAAACACTCCAAATTCATTCCGAACTCTTACAATAACTCAAATGCATGGAATGGCACACATTCTAACCCTAGAAACAGTAACAAATCTTTTGACTACTTTGAATCAATGTTTTCTCGGGTTTAGCCTGTTTCGTGACAAAATGGGTAAAACTGGTGTCTAAACACTCCAAATTCAACCCGAGCTCTTATAATTAGTAAAATGCATTGGATTGTTACATATTTTGACCCTAGAAAGAGTAACATAGCTGTTTACTACTTTGAATCAATGTTTTCTCTCGGTTTTAGCCTGTTTTCTCGGTTTATGCCTATTTTAGGATATAATGGGTTTAAGTGTTGTCTAAACACTCCGAATTCATCCCGAACTCTTACAAGTAGTCAAATGCATTGGTTTGTCACACATTCTAACCCTAGAAACAGTAACAAATCTTTTTACTACTTTGAATCAATGTTTTCTCGGTTTTAGCTTGTTTCGGGACAAAATGGGTATAATTGGTGTCTAAACACTCCAAATTCAACCCAAACTCTTATAATTAGTCAAATGCATTGGATTGTTACATATTTTGACCCTAGAAAGAGTAACAAAGCTGTTTATTGCTTCGAATCAATGTTTTCTCTCGGTTTTAGCCTGTTTTCTCGGTTTATGCCTATTTTGGGATATAACGGCTTTTAGTATTGTCTAAACACTCCAAATTCATCCCAAACTCTTAGAATTAGTCAAATGCATTGGTTTGTCAATCATTCTGACCCTAGAAACAGTAACAAAGCTGTTTACTGCTTTGAATCAATGTTTTCTCGGTTTTAGTCTATTTCGGGACAAAATGGATAAAAGTGGTGTCTAAACACTCCAAATTCAACTCGAGCTCTATAATTAGTCAAATGCATTGGATTGCTACATATTTTGACCCTAGAAAGAGTAACATAGCTGTTTATTGCTTCGAATCAATGTTTTCTCTCGGTTTTAGCCTGTTTTCTCGGTTTATGCCTATTTTGGGATATAACGGCTTTTAGTGTTGTCTAAACACTCCAAATTCATCCTGAACTCTTAGAATTAGTTAAATGCATTGGTTTGTCAAAAATTCTGACCCTAGAAACAGTGACAAAGCTGTTTACTGCTTTGAATCAATGTTTTCTCGGTTTTAGCCTGTTTCGGGACAAAATGGGTTTAAGTGTTGTCTAAACACTCCAAATTCATCCCGAACTTTTACAATTAGTCAAAAGCATAGAATTTTCACACATTTTGACCCTAGAAACAGTAACAAAGCTGTTTACTGCTTTGAATCAATGTTTTCTCGGTTTAGCCTGTTTCGGGACAAAATGGGTATAAGTGGTGTCTAAACACTCCAAATTCATTCCGAACTCTTACAATAACTCAAATGCATGGGATTGGCACACATTCTAACCCTAGAAACAGTAACAAATCTTTTGACTACTTTGAATCAATGTTTTCTCGGGTTTAGCCTGTTTCGTGACAAAATGGATAAAACTGGTGTCTAAACACTCCAAATTCAACCCGAGCTCTGATAATTAGTAAAATGCATTGGATTGTTACATATTTTGACCCTAGAAAGAGTAACATAGCTGTTTACTACTTTGAATCAATGTTTTCTCTCGGTTTTAGCCTGTTTTCTCGGTTTATGCCTATTTTAGGATATAATGGGTTTAAGTGTTGTCTAAACACTCCGAATTCATCCCGAACTCTTACAAGTAGTCAAATGCATTGGTTTGTCACACATTCTAACCCTAGAAACAGTAACAAATCTTTTAACTACTTTGAATCAATGTTTTCTCGGTTTTAGCTTGTTTCGGGACAAAATGGGTATAATTGGTGTCTAAACACTCCAAATTCAACCCAAACTCTTATAATTAGTCAAATGCATTGGATTGTTACATATTTTGACCCTAGAAAGAGTAACAAAGCTGTTTATTGCTTCGAATCAATGTTTTCTCTCGGTTTTAGCCTGTTTTCTCGGTTTATGCCTATTTTGGGATATAACGGCTTTTAGTATTGTCTAAACACTCCAAATTCATCCCAAACTCTTAGAATTAGTCAAATGCATTGGTTTGTCAATCATTCTGACCCTAGAAACAGTAACAAAGCTGTTTACTGCTTTGAATCAATGTTTTCTCGGTTTTAGTCTATTTCGGGACAAAATGGATAAAAGTGGTGTCTAAACACTCCAAATTCAACCCAAACTCTTATAATTAGTCAAATGCATTGGATTGTTACATATTTTGACCCTAGAAAGAGTAACAAAGCTGTTTATTGCTTCGAATCAATGTTTTCTCTTGGTTTTAGCCTGTTTTCTCGGTTTATGCCTATTTTGGGATATAACGGCTTTTAGTATTGTCTAAACACTCCAAATTCATCCCAAACTCTTAGAATTAGTCAAATGCATTGGTTTGTCAATCATTCTGACCCTAGAAACAGTAACAAAGCTGTTTACTGCTTTGAATCAATGTTTTCTCGGTTTTAGTCTATTTCGGGACAAAATGGATAAAAGTGGTGTCTAAACACTCCAAATTCAACTCGAGCTCTTATATTTAGTCAAATGCATTGGATTGCTACATATTTTGACCCTAGAAACAGTAACATAGCTGTTTACTGCTTTGAATCAATGTTTTCTCTCGGTTTTAGCCTGTTTTCTCGGTTTATGCCTATTTTAGGATATAACGGGTTTAAGTATTGTCTAAACACTCCAAATTCATCCCGAACTCTTACAATTAGTTAAATGCATTGGTTTGTCACAAATTCTAACCCTAGAAACAGTAACAAATCTTTTTACTACTTTGAATCAATGTTTTCTCGGTTTTAGCCTGTTTTAGGGACAAAATGGGTTTAAGTGTTGTCTAAACACTCCAAATTCATCCCGAACTTTTACAATTAGTCAAATGCATAGAACTTTCACACATTTTGACCCTAGAAACAGTAACAAAGCTGTTTACTGCTTTGAATCAATGTTTTCTCGGTTTAGCCTGTTTCGGGACAAAATGGGTATAAGTGGTGTCTAAACACTCCAAATTCATTCCGAACTCTTACAATAACTCAAATGCATGGGAATGGCACACATTCTAACCCTAGAAACAGTAACAAATCTTTTGACTACTTTGAATCAATGTTTTCTCGGGTTTAGCCTGTTTCGTGACAAAATGGGTAAAACTGGTGTCTAAACACTCCAAATTCAACCCGAGCTCTTATAATTAGTAAAATGCATTGGATTGTTACATATTTTGACCCTAGAAAGAGTAACATAGCTGTTTACTACTTTGAATCAATGTTTTCTCTCGGTTTTAGCCTGTTTTCTCGGTTTATGCCTATTTTAGGATATAATGGGTTTAAGTGTTGTCTAAACACTCCGAATTCATCCCGAACTCTTACAAGTAGTCAAATGCATTGGTTTGTCACACATTCTAACCCTAGAAACAGTAACAAATCTTTTTACTACTTTGTATCAATGTTTTCTCGGTTTTAGCTTGTTTCGGGACAAAATGGGTATAATTGGTGTCTAAACACTCCAAATTCAACCCAAACTCTTATAATTAGTCAAATGCATTGGATTGTTACATATTTTGACCCTAGAAAGAGTAACAAAGCTGTTTATTGCTTCGAATCAATGTTTTCTCTCGGTTTTAGCCTGTTTTCTCGGTTTATGCCTATTTTGGGATATAACGGCTTTTAGTATTGTCTAAACACTCCAAATTCATCCCAAACTCTTAGAATTAGTCAAATGTATTGGTTTGTCAATCATTCTGACCCTAGAAACAGTAACAAAGCTGTTTACTGCTTTGAATCAATGTTTTCTCGGTTTTAGTCTATTTCGGGACAAAATGGATAAAAGTGGTGTCTAAACACTCCAAATTCAACTCGAGCTCTATAATTAGTCAAATGCATTGGATTGCTACATATTTTGACCCTAGAAAGAGTAACATAGCTGTTTATTGCTTCGAATCAATGTTTTCTCTCGGTTTTAGCCTGTTTTCTCGGTTTATGCCTATTTTGGGATATAACGGCTTTTAGTGTTGTCTAAACACTCCAAATTCATCCTGAACTCTTAGAATTAGTTAAATGCATTGGTTTGTCAAAAATTCTGACCCTAGAAACAGTGACAAAGCTGTTTACTGCTTTGAATCAATGTTTTCTCGGTTTTAGCCTGTTTCGGGACAAAATGGGTTTAAGTGTTGTCTAAACACTCCAAATTCATCCCGAACTTTTACAATTAGTCAAAAGCATAGAATTTTCACACATTTTGACCCTAGAAACAGTAACAAAGCTGTTTACTGCTTTGAATCAATGTTTTCTCGGTTTAGCCTGTTTCGGGACAAAATGGGTATAAGTGGTGTCTAAACACTCCAAATTCATTCCGAACTCTTACAATAACTCAAATGCATGGGATTGGCACACATTCTAACCCTAGAAACAGTAACAAATCTTTTGACTACTTTGAATCAATGTTTTCTCGGGTTTAGCCTGTTTCGTGACAAAATGGATAAAACTGGTGTCTAAACACTCCAAATTCAACCCGAGCTCTGATAATTAGTAAAATGCATTGGATTGTTACATATTTTGACCCTAGAAAGAGTAACATAGCTGTTTACTACTTTGAATCAATGTTTTCTCTCGGTTTTAGCCTGTTTTCTCGGTTTATGCCTATTTTAGGATATAATGGGTTTAAGTGTTGTCTAAACACTCCGAATTCAACCCGAACTCTTACAAGTAGTCAAATGCATTGGTTTGTCACACATTCTAACCCTAGAAACAGTAACAAATCTTTTAACTACTTTGAATCAATGTTTTCTCGGTTTTAGCTTGTTTCGGGACAAAATGGGTATAATTGGTGTCTAAACACTCCAAATTCAACCCAAACTCTTTGGTTTTAGTCTATTTCGGGACAAAATGGATAAAAGTGGTGTCTAAACACTCCAAATTCAACTCGAGCTCTTATATTTAGTCAAATGCATTGGATTGCTACATATTTTGACCCTAGAAACAGTAACATAGCTGTTTATTGCTTCGAATCAATGTTTTCTCTCGGTTTTAGCCTGTTTTCTCGGTTTATGCCTATTTTGGGATATAACGGCTTTTAGTGTTGTCTAAACACTCCAAATTCATCCTGAACTCTTACAATTAGTTAAATGCATTGGTTTGTCAAAAATTCTGACCCTAGAAACAGTAACAAATCTTTTTACTGCTTTGAATCAATGTTTTCTCGGTTTTAGCCTGTTTCGGGACAAAATGGGTTTAAGTGTTGTCTAAACACTCCAAATTCATCCCGAACTTTTACAATTAGTCAAAAGCATAGAATTTTCACACATTTTGACCCTAGAAACAGTAACAAAGCTGTTTACTGCTTTGAATCAATGTTTTCTCGGTTTAGCCTGTTTCGGGACAAAATGGGTATAAGTGGTGTCTAAACACTCCAAATTCATTCCGAACTCTTACAATAACTCAAATGCATGGGATTGGCACACATTCTAACCCTAGAAACAGTAACAAATCTTTTGACTACTTTGAATCAATGTTTTCTCGGGTTTAGCCTGTTTCGTGACAAAATGGATAAAACTGGTGTCTAAACACTCCAAATTCAACTCGAGCTCTGATAATTAGTCAAATGCATTGGATTGCTACATATTTTGACCCTAGAAACAGTAACATAGCTGTTTATTGCTTCGAATCAATGTTTTCTCTCGGTTTTAGCCTGTTTTCTCGGTTTATGCCTATTTTGGGATATAACGGCTTTTAGTGTTGTCTAAACACTCCAAATTCATCCTGAACTCTTACAATTAGTTAAATGCATTGGTTTGTCAAAAATTCTGACCCTAGAAACAGTAACAAATCTTTTTACTGCTTTGAATCAATGTTTTCTCGGTTTTAGCCTGTTTCGGGACAAAATGGGTTTAAGTGTTGTCTAAACACTCCAAATTCATCCCGAACTTTTACAATTAGTCAAAAGCATAGAATTTTCACACATTTTGACCCTAGAAACAGTAACAAAGCTGTTTACTGCTTTGAATCAATGTTTTCTCGGTTTAGCCTGTTTCGGGACAAAATGGGTATAAGTGGTGTCTAAACACTCCAAATTCATTCCGAACTCTTACAATAACTCAAATGCATGGGATTGGCACACATTCTAACCCTAGAAACAGTAACAAATCTTTTGACTACTTTGAATCAATGTTTTCTCGGGTTTAGCCTGTTTCGTGACAAAATGGATAAAACTGGTGTCTAAACACTCCAAATTCAACCCGAGCTCTGATAATTAGTAAAATGCATTGGATTGTTACATATTTTGACCCTAGAAAGAGTAACATAGCTGTTTACTACTTTGAATCAATGTTTTCTCTCGGTTTTAGCCTGTTTTCTCGGTTTATGCCTATTTTAGGATATAATGGGTTTAAGTGTTGTCTAAACACTCCGAATTCATCCCGAACTCTTACAAGCAGTCAAATGCATTGGTTTATCACACATTCTAACCCTAGAAACAGTAACAAATCTTTTAACTACTTTGAATCAATGTTTTCTCGGTTTTAGCTTGTTTCGGGACAAAATGGGTATAATTGGTGTCTAAACACTCCAAATTCAACCCAAACTCTTATAATTAGTCAAATGCATTGGATTGTTACATATTTTGACCCTAGAAAGAGTAACAAAGCTGTTTATTGCTTCGAATCAATGTTTTCTCTCGGTTTTAGCCTGTTTTCTCGGTTTATGCCTATTTTGGGATATAACGGCTTTTAGTATTGTCTAAACACTCCAAATTCATCCCAAACTCTTAGAATTAGACAAATGCATTGGTTTGTCAATCATTCTGACCCTAGAAACAGTAACAAAGCTGTTTACTGCTTTGAATCAATGTTTTTTTCGGTTTTAGTCTATTTCGGGACAAAATGGATAAAAGTGGTGTCTAAACACTCCAAATTCAACCCAAACTCTTATAATTAGTCAAATGCATTGGATTGTTACATATTTTGACCCTAGAAAGAGTAACAAAGCTGTTTATTGCTTCGAATCAATGTTTTCTCTTGGTTTTAGCCTGTTTTCTCGGTTTATGCCTATTTTGGGATATAACGGCTTTTAGTATTGTCTAAACACTCCAAATTCATCCCAAACTCTTAGAATTAGTCAAATGCATTGGTTTGTCAATCATTCTGATCCTAGAAACAGTAACAAAGCTGTTTACTGCTTTGAATCAATGTTTTCTCGGTTTTAGTCTATTTCGGGACAAAATGGATAAAAGTGGTGTCTAAACACTCCAAATTCAACTCGAGCTCTTATATTTAGTCAAATGCATTGGATTGCTACATATTTTGACCCTAGAAACAGTAACATAGCTGTTTACTGCTTTGAATCAATGTTTTCTCTCGGTTTTAGCCTGTTTTCTCGGTTTATGCCTATTTTAGGATATAACGGGTTTAAGTATTGTCTAAACACTCCAAATTCATCCCGAACTCTTACAATTAGTTAAATGCATTGGTTTGTCACAAATTCTAACCCTAGAAACAGTAACAAATCTTTTTACTACTTTGAATCAATGTTTTCTCGGTTTTAGCTTGTTTCGGGACAAAATGGGTATAATTGGTGTCTAAACACTCCAAATTCAACCCAAACTCTTATAATTAGTCAAATGCATTGGATTGTTACATATTTTGACCCTAGAAAGAGTAACAAAGCTGTTTATTGCTTCGAATCAATGTTTTCTCTCGGTTTTAGCCTGTTTTCTCGGTTTATGCCTATTTTGAGATATAACGGCTTTTAGTATTGTCTAAACACTCCAAATTCATCCCAAACTCATAGAATTAGTCAAATGCATTGGTTTGTCAATCATTTTGACCCTAGAAACAGTAACAAAGCTGTTTACTACTTTGAATCAATGTTTTCTCGGTTTTAGTCTATTTCGGGACAAAATGGATAAAAGTGGTGTCTAAACACTCCAAATTCAACTCGAGCTCTTATAATTAGTCAAATGCATTGGATTGCTACATATTTTGACCCTAGAAACAGTAACAAAGCTGTTTACTGCTTTGAATCAATGTTTTCTCGGTTTAGCCTGTTTCGGGACAAAATGGGTATAAGTGGTGTCTAAACACTCCAAATTCATTCCGAACTCTTACAATAAGTCAAATGCATGGGATTGGCACACATTCTAACCCTAGAAACAGTAACAAATCTTTTGACTACTTTGAATCAATGGTTTCTCGGGTTTAGCCTGTTTCGTGACAAAATGGGTAAAACTGGTGTCTAAACACTCCAAATTCATCAAAAACTCTTAGAATTAGTCAAATGCATTGGTTTGTCAATCATTCTGACCCTAGAAACAGTAACAAAGCTGTTTACTGCTTTGAATCAATGTTTTCTCGGTTTTAGTCTATTTCGGGACAAAATGGATAAAAGTGGTGTCTAAACACTCCAAATTCAACTCGAGCTCTTATAATTAGTCAAATGCATTGGATTGCTACATATTTTGACCCTAGAAAGAGTAACATAGCTGTTTATTGCTTCGAATCAATGTTTTCTCTCGGTTTTAGCCTGTTTTCTCGGTTTATGCCTATTTTGGGATATAACGGCTTTTAGTGTTGTGTAAACACTCCAAATTCATCCTGAACTCTTAGAATTAGTTAAATGCATTGGTTTGTCAAACATTCTGACCCTAGAAACAGTGACAAAGCTGTTTACTGCTTTGAATCAATGTTTTCTCGGTTTTAGCCTGTTTTAGGGACAAAATGGGTTTAAGTGTTGTCTAAACACTCCAAATTCATCCCGAACTTTTACAATTAGTCAAATGCATAGAAATTTCACACATTTTGACCCTAGAAACAGTAACAAAGCTGTTTACTGCTTTGAATCAATGTTTTCTCGGTTTAGCCTGTTTCGGGACAAAATGGGTATAAGTGGTGTCTAAACACTCCAAATTCATTCCGAACTCTTACAATAACTCAAATGCATGGGAATGGCACACATTCTAACCCTAGAAACAGTAACAAATCTTTTGACTACTTTGAATCAATGTTTTCTCGGGTTTAGCCTGTTTCGTGACAAAATGGGTAAAACTGGTGTCTAAACACTCCAAATTCAACCCGAGCTCTTATAATTAGTAAAATGCATTGGATTGTTACATATTTTGACCCTAGAAAGAGTAACATAGCTGTTTACTACTTTGAATCAATGTTTTCTCTCGGTTTTAGCCTGTTTTCTTGGTTTATGCCTATTTTAGGATATAATGGGTTTAAGTGTTGTCTAAACACTCCGAATTCATCCCGAACTCTTACAAGTAGTCAAATGCATTGGTTTGTCACACATTCTAACCCTAGAAACAGTAACAAATCTTTTTACTACTTTGAATCAATGTTTTCTCGGTTTTAGCTTGTTTCGGGACAAAATGGGTATAATTGGTGTCTAAACACTCCAAATTCAACCCAAACTCTTATAATTAGTCAAATGCATTGGATTGTTACATATTTTGACCCTAGAAAGAGTAACAAAGCTGTTTATTGCTTCGAATCAATGTTTTCTCTCGGTTTTAGCCTGTTTTCTCGGTTTATGCCTATTTTGGGATATAACGGCTTTTAGTATTGTCTAAACACTCCAAATTCATCCCAAACTCTTAGAATTAGTCAAATGCATTGGTTTGTCAATCATTCTGACCCTAGAAACAGTAACAAAGCTGTTTACTGCTTTGAATCAATGTTTTCTCGGTTTTAGTCTATTTCGGGACAAAATGGATAAAAGTGGTGTCTAAACACTCCAAATTCAACTCGAGCTCTATAATTAGTCAAATGCATTGGATTGCTACATATTTTGACCCTAGAAAGAGTAACATAGCTGTTTATTGCTTCGAATCAATGTTTTCTCTCGGTTTTAGCCTGTTTTCTCGGTTTATGCCTATTTTGGGATATAACGGCTTTTAGTGTTGTCTAAACACTCCAAATTCATCCTGAACTCTTAGAATTAGTTAAATGCATTGGTTTGTCAAACATTCTGACCCTAGAAACAGTGACAAAGCTGTTTACTGCTTTGAATCAATGTTTTCTCGGTTTTAGCCTGTTTTAGGGACAAAATGGGTTTAAGTGTTGTCTAAACACTCCAAATTCATCCCGAACTTTTACAATTAGTCAAATGCATAGAAATTTCACACATTTTGACCCTAGAAACAGTAACAAAGCTGTTTACTGCTTTGAATCAATGTTTTCTCGGTTTAGCCTGTTTCGGGACAAAATGGGTATAAGTGGTGTCTAAACACTCCAAATTCATTCCGAACTCTTACAATAACTCAAATGCATGGGAATGGCACACATTCTAACCCTAGAAACAGTAACAAATCTTTTGACTACTTTGAATCAATGTTTTCTCGGGTTTAGCCTGTTTCGTGACAAAATGGGTAAAACTGGTGTCTAAACACTCCAAATTCAACCCGAGCTCTTATAATTAGTAAAATGCATTGGATTGTTACATATTTTGACCCTAGAAAGAGTAACATAGCTGTTTACTACTTTGAATCAATGTTTTCTCTCGGTTTTAGCCTGTTTTCTCGGTTTATGCCTATTTTAGGATATAATGGGTTTAAGTGTTGTCTAAACACTCCGAATTCATCCCGAACTCTTACAAGTAGTCAAATGCATTGGTTTGTCACACATTCTAACCCTAGAAACAGTAACAAATCTTTTTACCACTTTGAATCAATGTTTTCTCGGTTTTAGCTTGTTTCGGGACAAAATGGGTATAATTGGTGTCTAAACACTCCAAATTCAACCCAAACTCTTATAATTAGTCAAATGCATTGGATTGTTACATATTTTGACCCTAGAAAGAGTAACAAAGCTGTTTATTGCTTCGAATCAATGTTTTCTCTCGGTTTTAGCCTGTTTTCTCGGTTTATGCCTATTTTGGGATATAACGGCTTTTAGTATTGTCTAAACACTCCAAATTCATCCCAAACTCTTAGAATTAGTCAAATGCATTGGTTTGTCAATCATTCTGACCCTAGAAACAGTAACAAAGCTGTTTACTGCTTTGAATCAATGTTTTCTCGGTTTTAGTCTATTTCGGGACAAAATGGATAAAAGTGGTGTCTAAACACTCCAAATTCAACTCGAGCTCTATAATTAGTCAAATGCATTGGATTGCTACATATTTTGACCCTAGAAAGAGTAACATAGCTGTTTATTGCTTCGAATCAATGTTTTCTCTCGGTTTTAGCCTGTTTTCTCGGTTTATGCCTATTTTGGGATATAACGGCTTTTAGTGTTGTCTAAACACTCCAAATTCATCCTGAACTCTTAGAATTAGTTAAATGCATTGGTTTGTCAAAAATTCTGACCCTAGAAACAGTGACAAAGCTGTTTACTGCTTTGAATCAATGTTTTCTCGGTTTTAGCCTGTTTCGGGACAAAATGGGTTTAAGTGTTGTCTAAACACTCCAAATTCATCCCGAACTTTTACAATTAGTCAAAAGCATAGAATTTTCACACATTTTGACCCTAGAAACAGTAACAAAGCTGTTTACTGCTTTGAATCAATGTTTTCTCGGTTTAGCCTGTTTCGGGACAAAATGGGTATAAGTGGTGTCTAAACACTCCAAATTCATTCCGAACTCTTACAATAACTCAAATGCATGGGATTGGCACACATTCTAACCCTAGAAACAGTAACAAATCTTTTGACTACTTTGAATCAATGTTTTCTCGGGTTTAGCCTGTTTCGTGACAAAATGGGTAAAACTGGTGTCTTAACACTCCAAATTCAACCTGAGCGCTTATAATTAGTAATCTGCATTGGATTGTTACATATTTTGACCCTAGAAAGAGTAACATAGTTGTTTACTACTTTGAATCAATGTTTTCTCTCGGTTTTAGCCTGTTTTCTCGGTTTATGCCTATTTTAGGATATAATGGGTTTAAGTGTTGTCTAAACACTCCGAATTGATCCCGAACTCTTACAAGTAGTCAAATGCATTGGTTTGTCACACATTCTAACCCTAGAAACAGTAACAAATCTTTTTACTACTTTGAATCAATGTTTTCTCGGTTTTAGCTTGTTTCGGGACAAAATGGGTATAATTGGTGTCTAAACACTCCAAATTCAACCCAAACTCTTATAATTAGTCAAATGCATTGGATTGTTACATATTTTGACCCTAGAAAGAGTAACAAAGCTGTTTATTGCTTCGAATCAATGTTTTCTCTCGGTTTTAGCCTGTTTTCTCGGTTTATGCCTATTTTGGGATATAACGGCTTTTAGTATTGTCTAAACACTCCAAATTCATCCCAAACTCTTAGAATTAGTCAAATGCATTGGTTTGTCAATCATTCTGACCCTAGAAACAGTAACAAAGCTGTTTACTGCTTTGAATCAATGTTTTCTCGGTTTTAGTCTATTTCGGGACAAAATGGATAAAAGTGGTGTCTAAACACTCCAAATTCAACCCAAACTCTTATAATTAGTCAAATGCATTGGATTGTTACATATTTTGACCCTAGAAAGAGTAACAAAGCTGTTTATTGCTTCGAATCAATGTTTTCTCTTGGTTTTAGCCTGTTTTCTCGGTTTATGCCTATTTTGGGATATAACGGCTTTTAGTATTGTCTAAACACTCCAAATTCATCCCAAACTCTTAGAATTAGTCAAATGCATTGGTTTGTCAATCATTCTGATCCTAGAAACAGTAACAAAGCTGTTTACTGCTTTGAATCAATGTTTTCTCGGTTTTAGTCTATTTCGGGACAAAATGGATAAAAGTGGTGTCTAAACACTCCAAATTCAACTCGAGCTCTTATATTTAGTCAAATGCATTGGATTGCTACATATTTTGACCCTAGAAACAGTAACATAGCTGTTTACTGCTTTGAATCAATGTTTTCTCTCGGTTTTAGCCTGTTTTCTCGGTTTATGCCTATTTTAGGATATAACGGGTTTAAGTATTGTCTAAACACTCCAAATTCATCCCGAACTCTTACAATTAGTTAAATGCATTGGTTTGTCACAAATTCTAACCCTAGAAACAGTAACAAATCTTTTTACTACTTTGAATCAATGTTTTCTCGGTTTTAGCTTGTTTCGGGACAAAATGGGTATAATTGGTGTCTAAACACTCCAAATTCAACCCAAACTCTTATAATTAGTCAAATGCATTGGATTGTTACATATTTTGACCCTAGAAAGAGTAACAAAGCTGTTTATTGCTTCGAATCAATGTTTTCTCTCGGTTTTAGCCTGTTTTCTCGGTTTATGCCTATTTTGAGATATAACGGCTTTTAGTATTGTCTAAACACTCCAAATTCATCCCAAACTCTTAGAATTAGTCAAATGCATTGATTTGTCAATCATTTTGACCCTAGAAACAGTAACAAAGCTGTTTACTACTTTGAATCAATGTTTTCTCGGTTTTAGTCTATTTCGGGACAAAATGGATAAAAGTGGTGTCTAAACACTCCAAATTCAACTCGAGCTCTTATAATTAGTCAAATGCATTGGATTGCTACATATTTTGACCCTAGAAACAGTAACAAAGCTGTTTACTGCTTTGAATCAATGTTTTCTCGGTTTAGCCTGTTTCGGGACAAAATGGGTATAAGTGGTGTCTAAACACTCCAAATTCATTCCGAACTCTTACAATAAGTCAAATGCATGGGATTGGCACACATTCTAACCCTAGAAACAGTAACAAATCTTTTGACTACTTTGAATCAATGGTTTCTCGGGTTTAGCCTGTTTCGTGACAAAATGGGTAAAACTGGTGTCTAAACACTCCAAATTCATCAAAAACTCTTAGAATTAGTCAAATGCATTGGTTTGTCAATCATTCTGACCCTAGAAACAGTAACAAAGCTGTTTACTGCTTTGAATCAGTGTTTTCTCAGTTTTAGTCTATTTCGGGACAAAATGGATAAAAGTGGTGTCTAAACACTCCAAATTCAACTCGAGCTCTTATAATTAGTCAAATGCATTGGATTGCTACATATTTTGACCCTAGAAAGAGTAACATAGCTGTTTATTGCTTCGAATCAATGTTTTCTCTCGGTTTTAGCCTGTTTTCTCGGTTTATGCCTATTTTGGGATATAACGGCTTTTAGTGTTGTGTAAACACTCCAAATTCATCCTGAACTCTTAGAATTAGTTAAATGAATTGGTTTGTCAAACATTCTGACCCTAGAAACAGTGACAAAGCTGTTTACTGCTTTGAATCAATGTTTTCTCGGTTTTAGCCTGTTTTAGGGACAAAATGGGTTTAAGTGTTGTCTAAACACTCCAAATTCATCCCGAACTTTTACAATTAGTCAAATGCATAGAATTTTCACACATTTTGACCCTAGAAACAGTAACAAAGCTGTTTACTGCTTTGAATCAATGTTTTCTCGGTTTAGCCTGTTTCGGGACAAAATGGGTATAAGTGGTGTCTAAACACTCCAAATTCATTCCGAACTCTTACAATAAGTCAAATGCATGGGATTGGCACACATTCTAACCCTAGAAACAGTAACAAATCTTTTGACTACTTTGAATCAATGTTTTCTCGGGTTTAGCCTGTTTCGTGACAAAATGGGTAAAACTGGTGTCTTAACACTCCAAATTCAACCTGAGCGCTTATAATTAGTAATCTGCATTGGATTGTTACATATTTTGACCCTAGAAAGAGTAACATAGTTGTTTACTACTTTGAATCAATGTTTTCTCTCGGTTTTAGCCTGTTTTCTCGGTTTATGCCTATTTTAGGATATAATGGGTTTAAGTGTTGTCTAAACACTCCGAATTGATCCCGAACTCTTACAAGTAGTCAAATGCATTGGTTTGTCACACATTCTAACCCTAGAAACAGTAACAAATCTTTTTACTACTTTGAATCAATGTTTTCTCGGTTTTAGCTTGTTTCGGGACAAAATGGGTATAATTGGTGTCTAAACACTCCAAATTCAACCCAAACTCTTATAATTAGTCAAATGCATTGGATTGTTACATATTTTGACCCTAGAAAGAGTAACAAAGCTGTTTATTGCTTCGAATCAATGTTTTCTCTCGGTTTTAGCCTGTTTTCTCGGTTTATGCCTATTTTGGGATATAACGGCTTTTAGTATTGTCTAAACACTCCAAATTCATCCCAAACTCTTAGAATTAGTCAGATGCATTGGTTTGTCAATCATTCTGACCCTAGAAACAGTAACAAAGCTGTTTACTGCTTTGAATCAATGTTTTCTCGGTTTTAGTCTATTTCGGGACAAAATGGATAAAAGTGGTGTCTAAACACTCCAAATTCAACTCGAGCTCTTATAATTAGTCAAATGCATTGGATTGCTACATATTTTGACCCTAGTAAGAGTAACATAGCTGTTTATTGCTTCGAATCAATGTTTTCTCTCGGTTTTAGCCTGTTTTCTCGGTTTATGCCTATTTTGGGATATAACGGCTTTTAGTGTTGTGTAAACACTCCAAATTCATCCTGAACTCTTAGAATTAGTTGAATGCATTGGTTTGTCAAACATTCTGACCCTAGAAACAGTGACAAAGCTGTTTACTGCTTTGAATCAATGTTCTCTCGGTTTTAGCTTGTTTTAGGGACAAAATGGGTTTAAGTGTTGTCTAAACACTCCAAATTCATCCCGAACTTTTACAATTAGTCAAATGCATAGAATTTTCACACATTTTGACCCTAGAAACAGTAACAAAGCTGTTTACTGCTTTGAATCAATGTTTTCTCGGTTTAGCCTGTTTCGGGACAAAATGGGTATAAGTGGTGTCTAAACACTCCAAATTCATTCCGAACTCTTACAATAAGTCAAATGCATGGGATTGGCACACATTCTAACCCTAGAAACAGTAACAAATCTTTTGACTACTTTGAATCAATGTTTTCTCGGGTTTAGCCTGTTTCGTGACAAAATGGGTAAAACTGGTGTCTTAACACTCCAAATTCAACCTGAGCGCTTATAATTAGTAAACTGCATTGGATTGCTACATATTTTGACCCTAGAAAGAGTAACATAGTTGTTTACTACTTTGAATCAATGTTTTCTCTCGGTTTTAGCCTGTTTTCTCGGTTTATGCCTATTTTAGGATATAATGGGTTTAAGTGTTGTCTAAACACTCCGAATTGATCCCGAACTCTTACAAGTAGTCAAATGCATTGGTTTGTCATACATTCTAACCCTAGAAACAGTAACAAATCTTTTTACTACTTTGAATCAATGTTTTCTCGGTTTTAGCTTGTTTCGGGACAAAATGGGTATAATTGGTGTCTAAACACTCCAAATTCAACCCAAACTCTTATAATTAGTCAAATGCATTGGATTGTTACATATTTTGACCCTAGAAAGAGTAACAAAGCTGTTTATTGCTTCGAATCAATGTTTTCTCTCGGTTTTAGCCTGTTTTCTCGGTTTATGCCTATTTTGGGATATAACGGCTTTTAGTATTGTCTAAACACTCCAAATTCATCCCAAACTCTTAGAATTAGTCAGATGCATTGGTTTGTCAATCATTCTGACCCTAGAAACAGTAACAAAGCTGTTTACTGCTTTGAATCAATGTTTTCTCGGTTTTAGTCTATTTCGGGACAAAATGGATAAAAGTGGTGTCTAAACACTCCAAATTCAACTCGAGCTCTTATAATTAGTCAAATGCATTGGATTGCTACATATTTTGACCCTAGTAAGAGTAACATAGCTGTTTATTGCTTCGAATCAATGTTTTCTCTCGGTTTTAGCCTGTTTTCTCGGTTTATGCCTATTTTGGGATATAACGGGTTTTAGTGTTGTGTAAACACTCCAAATTCATCCTGAACTCTTAGAATTAGTTAAATGCATTGGTTTGTCAAACATTCTGACCCTAGAAACAGTGACAAAGCTGTTTACTGCTTTGAATCAATGTTTTCTCGGTTTTAGCCTGTTTTAGGGACAAAATGGGTTTAAGTGTTGTCTAAACACTCCAAATTCATCCCGAACTTTTACAATTAGTCAAATGCATAGAATTTTCACACATTTTGACCCTAGAAACAGTAACAAAGCTGTTTACTGCTTTGAATCAATGTTTCTCGGTTTAGCCTGTTTCGGGACAAAATGGGTATAAGTGGTGTCTAAACACTCCAAATTCATTCCGAACTCTTACAATAAGTCAAATGCATGGGATTGGCACACATTCTAACCCTAGAAACAGTAACAAATCTTTTGACTACTTTGAATCAATGTTTTCTCGGGTTTAGCCTGTTTCGTGACAAAATGGGTAAAACTGGTGTCTTAACACTCCAAATTCAACCTGAGCGCTTATAATTAGTAAACTGCATTGGATTGCTACATATTTTGACCCTAGAAAGAGTAACATAGTTGTTTACTACTTTGAATCAATGTTTTCTCTCGGTTTTAGCCTGTTTTCTCGGTTTATGCCTATTTTAGGATATAATGGGTTTAAGTGTTGTCTAAACACTCCGAATTCATCCCGAACTCTTACAAGTAGTCAAATGCATTGGTTTGTCACACATTCTAACCCTAGAAACAGTAACAAATCTTTTTACTACTTTGAATCAATGTTTTCTCGGTTTTAGCTTGTTTCGGGACAAAATGGGTATAATTGGTGTCTAAACACTCCAAATTCAACCCAAACTCTTATAATTAGTCAAATGCATTGGATTGTTACATATTTTGACCCTAGAAAGAGTAACAAAGCTGTTTATTGCTTCGAATCAATGTTTTCTCTTGGTTTTAGCCTGTTTTCTCGGTTTATGCCTATTTTGGGATATAACGGCTTTTAGTATTGTCTAAACACTCCAAATTCATCCCAAACTCTTAGAATTAGTCAAATGCATTGGTTTGTCAATCATTCTGACCCTAGAAACAGTAAGAAAGCTGTTTACTGCTTTGAATCAATGTTTTCTCGGTTTTAGTCTATTTCGGGACAAAATGGATAAAAGTGGTGTCTAAACACTCCAAATTTAACTCGAGCTCTTATAATTAGTCAAATGCATTGGATTGCTACATATTTTGACCCTAGAAAGAGTAACATAGCTGTTTACTACTTCGAATCAATGTTTTCTCTCGGTTTTAGCCTGTTTTCTCGGTTTATGCCTATTTTAGGATATAACGGGTTTAAGTATTGTCTAAACACTCCAAATTCATCCCGAACTCTTACAAGTAGTCAAATGCATTGGTTTGTCACACATTCTAACCCTAGAAACAGTAACAAATCTTTTTACTACTTTGAATCAATGTTTTCTCGGTTTTAGCCTGTTTCGGGACAAAATGGGTATAATTGGTGTCTAAATACTCCAAATTCAACACAAACTCTTATAATTAGTCAAATGCATTGGATTGTTACATATTTTGACCCTAGAAAGAGTAACAAAGCTGTTTATTGCTTAGAATCAATGTTTTCTCTCGGTTTTAGCCTGTTTTCTCGGTTTATGCCTATTTTGGGATATAACGGCTTTTAGTGTTGTCTAAACACTCCAAATTCATCCCGAACTCTTAGAATTAGTCAAATGCATTGGTTTGTCAAACATTCTTACCCTAGAAACAGTAACAAAGCTGTTTACTGCTTTGAATCAATGTTTTCTCGGTTTTAGTCTACTTCGGGACAAAATGGATAAAAGTGGTGTCTAAACACTCCAAATTCAACTCGAGCTCTTATAATTAGTCAAATGCATTGGATTGCTACATATTTTGACCCTGGAAAGAGTAACATAGCTGTTTACTACTTCGAATCAATGTTTTCTCTCGGTTTTAGCCTGTTTTCTCGGTTTATGCCTATTTTAGGATATAACGGGTTTAAGTATTGTCTAAACACTCCAAATTCATCCCGAACTCTTACAATTAGTCAAGTGCACTGTTTTGTCACACATTCTAACCCTAGAAACAGTAACAAATCTTTTTACTACTTTGAATCAATGTTTTCTCGGTTTTAGCTTGTTTCGGGACAAAATGGGTATAATTGGTGTCTAAACACTCCAAATTCAACCCAAACTCTTATAATTAGTCAAATGCATTGGATTGTTACATATTTTGACCCTAGAAAGAGTAACAAAGCTGTTTATTGCTTCGAATCAATGTTTTCTCTCGGTTTTAGCCTGTTTTCTCGGTTTATGCCTATTTTGGGATATAACGGCTTTTAGTGTTGTCTAAACACTCCAAATTCATCCCGAACTCTTAGAATTAGTCAAATGCATTGGTTTGTCAATCATTCTGACCCTAGAAACAGTAAGAAAGCTGTTTACTACTTTGAATCAATCTTTTCTCGGTTTTAGTCTATTTCGGGACAAAATAGATAGAAGTGGTGTCTAAACACTCCAAATTCAACTCGAGCTCTTATAATTAGTCAAATGCATTGGATTGCTACATATTTTGACCCTAGAAAAAGTAACATAGCTGTTTACTACTTCGAATCAATGTTTTCTCTCGGTTTTAGCCTGTTTTCTTGGTTTATGCCTATTTTAGGATATAACGGGTTTAAGTATTGTCTAAACACTCCAAATTCATCCCGAACTCTTACAATTAGTCAAATGCATTGGTTTGTCACACATTCTAACCCTAGAAACAGTAACAAATCTTTTTACTACTTTGAATCAATGTTTTCTCGGTTTTAGCCTGTTTCGGGACAAAATGGGTATAATTGGTGTCTAAATACTCCAAATTCAACCCAAACTCTTATAATTAGTCAAATGCATTGGATTGTTACATATTTTGACCCTAGAAACAGTAACAAAGCTGTTTACTGCTTTGAATCAATGTTTTCTCGGTTTAGCCTGTTTCGGGACAAAATGGGTATAAGTGGTGTCTAAACACTCCAAATTCATTCCGAACTCTTACAATAAGTCAAATGCATGGGATTGGCACACATTCTAACCCTAGAAACAGTAACAAATCTTTTGACTACTTTGAATCAATGTTTTCTCGGGTTTAGCCTGTTTCGTGACAAAATGGGTAAAACTGGTGTCTTAACACTCCAAATTCAACCTGAGCGCTTATAATTAGTAAACTGCATTGGATTGCTACATATTTTGACCCTAGAAAGAGTAACATAGTTGTTTACTACTTTGAATCAATGTTTTCTCTCGGTTTTAGCCTGTTTTCTCGGTTTATGCCTATTTTAGGATATAATGGGTTTAAGTGTTGTCTAAACACTCCGAATTGATCCCGAACTCTTACAAGTAGTCAAATGCATTGGTTTGTCATACATTCTAACCCTAGAAACAGTAACAAATCTTTTTACTACTTTGAATCAATGTTTTCTCGGTTTTAGCTTGTTTCGGGACAAAATGGGTATAATTGGTGTCTAAACACTCCAAATTCAACCCAAACTCTTATAATTAGTCAAATGCATTGGATTGTTACATATTTTGACCCTAGAAAGAGTAACAAAGCTGTTTATTGCTTCGAATCAATGTTTTCTCTCGGTTTTAGCCTGTTTTCTCGGTTTATGCCTATTTTGGGATATAACGGCTTTTAGTATTGTCTAAACACTCCAAATTCATCCCAAACTCTTAGAATTAGTCAGATGCATTGGTTTGTCAATCATTCTGACCCTAGAAACAGTAACAAAGCTGTTTACTGCTTTGAATCAATGTTTTCTCGGTTTTAGTCTATTTCGGGACAAAATGGATAAAAGTGGTGTCTAAACACTCCAAATTCAACTCGAGCTCTTATAATTAGTCAAATGCATTGGATTGCTACATATTTTGACCCTAGTAAGAGTAACATAGCTGTTTATTGCTTCGAATCAATGTTTTCTCTCGGTTTTAGCCTGTTTTCTCGGTTTATGCCTATTTTGGGATATAACGGGTTTTAGTGTTGTGTAAACACTCCAAATTCATCCTGAACTCTTAGAATTAGTTAAATGCATTGGTTTGTCAAACATTCTGACCCTAGAAACAGTGACAAAGCTGTTTACTGCTTTGAATCAATGTTTTCTCGGTTTTAGCCTGTTTTAGGGACAAAATGGGTTTAAGTGTTGTCTAAACACTCCAAATTCATCCCGAACTTTTACAATTAGTCAAATGCATAGAATTTTCACACATTTTGACCCTAGAAACAGTAACAAAGCTGTTTACTGCTTTGAATCAATGTTTCTCGGTTTAGCCTGTTTCGGGACAAAATGGGTATAAGTGGTGTCTAAACACTCCAAATTCATTCCGAACTCTTACAATAAGTCAAATGCATGGGATTGGCACACATTCTAACCCTAGAAACAGTAACAAATCTTTTGACTACTTTGAATCAATGTTTTCTCGGGTTTAGCCTGTTTCGTGACAAAATGGGTAAAACTGGTGTCTTAACACTCCAAATTCAACCTGAGCGCTTATAATTAGTAAACTGCATTGGATTGCTACATATTTTGACCCTAGAAAGAGTAACATAGTTGTTTACTACTTTGAATCAATGTTTTCTCTCGGTTTTAGCCTGTTTTCTCGGTTTATGCCTATTTTAGGATATAATGGGTTTAAGTGTTGTCTAAACACTCCGAATTCATCCCGAACTCTTACAAGTAGTCAAATGCATTGGTTTGTCACACATTCTAACCCTAGAAACAGTAACAAATCTTTTTACTACTTTGAATCAATGTTTTCTCGGTTTTAGCTTGTTTCGGGACAAAATGGGTATAATTGGTGTCTAAACACTCCAAATTCAACCCAAACTCTTATAATTAGTCAAATGCATTGGATTGTTACATATTTTGACCCTAGAAAGAGTAACAAAGCTGTTTATTGCTTCGAATCAATGTTTTCTCTTGGTTTTAGCCTGTTTTCTCGGTTTATGCCTATTTTGGGATATAACGGCTTTTAGTATTGTCTAAACACTCCAAATTCATCCCAAACTCTTAGAATTAGTCAAATGCATTGGTTTGTCAATCATTCTGACCCTAGAAACAGTAAGAAAGCTGTTTACTGCTTTGAATCAATGTTTTCTCGGTTTTAGTCTATTTCGGGACAAAATGGATAAAAGTGGTGTCTAAACACTCCAAATTTAACTCGAGCTCTTATAATTAGTCAAATGCATTGGATTGCTACATATTTTGACCCTAGAAAGAGTAACATAGCTGTTTACTACTTCGAATCAATGTTTTCTCTCGGTTTTAGCCTGTTTTCTCGGTTTATGCCTATTTTAGGATATAACGGGTTTAAGTATTGTCTAAACACTCCAAATTCATCCCGAACTCTTACAAGTAGTCAAATGCATTGGTTTGTCACACATTCTAACCCTAGAAACAGTAACAAATCTTTTTACTACTTTGAATCAATGTTTTCTCGGTTTTAGCCTGTTTCGGGACAAAATGGGTATAATTGGTGTCTAAATACTCCAAATTCAACACAAACTCTTATAATTAGTCAAATGCATTGGATTGTTACATATTTTGACCCTAGAAAGAGTAACAAAGCTGTTTATTGCTTAGAATCAATGTTTTCTCTCGGTTTTAGCCTGTTTTCTCGGTTTATGCCTATTTTGGGATATAACGGCTTTTAGTGTTGTCTAAACACTCCAAATTCATCCCGAACTCTTAGAATTAGTCAAATGCATTGGTTTGTCAAACATTCTTACCCTAGAAACAGTAACAAAGCTGTTTACTGCTTTGAATCAATGTTTTCTCGGTTTTAGTCTACTTCGGGACAAAATGGATAAAAGTGGTGTCTAAACACTCCAAATTCAACTCGAGCTCTTATAATTAGTCAAATGCATTGGATTGCTACATATTTTGACCCTGGAAAGAGTAACATAGCTGTTTACTACTTCGAATCAATGTTTTCTCTCGGTTTTAGCCTGTTTTCTCGGTTTATGCCTATTTTAGGATATAACGGGTTTAAGTATTGTCTAAACACTCCAAATTCATCCCGAACTCTTAAAATTAGTCAAGTGCATTGTTTTGTCACACATTCTAACCCTAGAAACAGTAACAAATCTTTTTACTACTTTGAATCAATGTTTTCTCGGTTTTAGCTTGTTTCGGGACAAAATGGGTATAATTGGTGTCTAAACACTCCAAATTCAACCCAAACTCTTATAATTAGTCAAATGCATTGGATTGTTACATATTTTGACCCTAGAAAGAGTAACAAAGCTGTTTATTGCTTCGAATCAATGTTTTCTCTCGGTTTTAGCCTGTTTTCTCGGTTTATGCCTATTTTGGGATATAACGGCTTTTAGTGTTGTCTAAACACTCCAAATTCATCCCGAACTCTTAGAATTAGTCAAATGCATTGGTTTGTCAATCATTCTGACCCTAGAAACAGTAAGAAAGCTGTTTACTACTTTGAATCAATCTTTTCTCGGTTTTAGTCTATTTCGGGACAAAATAGATAGAAGTGGTGTCTAAACACTCCAAATTCAACTCGAGCTCTTATAATTAGTCAAATGCATTGGATTGCTACATATTTTGACCCTAGAAAAAGTAACATAGCTGTTTACTACTTCGAATCAATGTTTTCTCTCGGTTTTAGCCTGTTTTCTTGGTTTATGCCTATTTTAGGATATAACGGGTTTAAGTATTGTCTAAACACTCCAAATTCATCCCGAACTCTTACAATTAGTCAAATGCATTGGTTTGTCACACATTCTAACCCTAGAAACAGTAACAAATCTTTTTACTACTTTGAATCAATGTTTTCTCGGTTTTAGCCTGTTTCGGGACAAAATGGGTATAATTGGTGTCTAAATACTCCAAATTCAACACAAACTCTTATAATTAGTCAAATGCATTGGATTGTTACATATTTTGACCCTAGAAAGAGTAACAAGCTGTTTATTGCTTAGAATCAATGTTTTCTCTCGGTTTTAGCATGTTTTCTCGGTTTATGCCTATTTTGGGATATAACGGCTTTTAGTGTTGTCTAAACACTCCAAATTCAACCCGAACTCTCAGAATTAATCAAATGCATTGGTTTGTCAATCATTCTGACCCTAGAAACAGTAAGAAAGCTGTTTACTACTTTGAATCAATCTTTTCTCGGTTTTAGTCTATTTCGGGACAAAATGGATAGAAGTGGTGTCTGAACACTCCAAATTCAACTCGAGCTCTTATAATTAGTCAAATGCATTGGATTGCTACATATTTTGACCCTAGAAAGAGTAACATAGCTGTTTACTACTTCGAATCAATGTTTTCTCTCGGTTTTAGCCTATTTTCTTGGTTTATGCCTATTTTAGGATATAACGGGTTTAAGTATTGTCTAAACACTCCAAATTCATCCCGAACTCTTACAATTAGTCAAATGCATTGGTTTGTCACACATTCTAACCCTAGAAACAGTAACAAATCTTTTTACTACTTTGAATCAATGTTTTCTCGGTTTTAGCCTGTTTCGGGACAAAATGGGTATAATTGGTGTCTAAATACTCCAAATTCAACACAAACTCTTATAATTAGTCAAATGCATTGGATTGTTACATATTTTGACCCTAGAAAGAGTAACAAAGCTGTTTATTGCTTAGAATCAATGTTTTCTCTCGGTTTTAGCCTGTTTTCTCGGTTTATGCCTATTTTGGGATATAACGGCTTTTAGTGTTGTCTAAACACTCCAAATTCATCCCGAACTCTTAGAATTAGTCAAATGCATTGGTTTGTCAAACATTCTTACCCTAGAAACAGTAACAAAGCTGTTTACTGCTTTGAATCAATGTTTTCTCGGTTTTAGCCTGTTTCGGGACAAAATGGGTAAAAGTGGTGTCTAAACACTGCAAATTCAACTCGAGCTCTTATAATTAGTCAAATGCATTGGATTGCTACATATTTTGACCCTAGAAAGAGTAACATAGCTGTTTACTACTTCGAATCAATGTTTTCTCTCGGTTTTAGCCTGTTTTCTCGGTTTATGCCTATTTTGGGATATAACGGCTTTTAGTGTTGTCTAAACACTCCAAATTCATCCCGAACTCTTACAAGTAGTCAAATGCATTGGTTTGTCACACATTCTAACCCTAGAAACAGTAACAAATCTTTTTACTACTTTGAATCAATGTTTTCTCGGTTTTAGCTTGTTTCGGGACAAAATGGGTATAATTGGTGTCTAAACACTCCAAATTCAACACAAACTCTTATAATTAGTCAAATGCATTGGATTGTTACATATTTTGACCCTAGAAAGAGTAACAAAGCTGTTTATTGCTTCGAATCAATGTTTTCTCTCGGTTTTAGCCTGTTTTCTCGGTTTATGCCTATTTTGGGATATAACGGCTTTTAGTATTGTCTAAACACTCCAAATTCATCCCGAACTCTTAGAATTAGTCAAATGCATTGGTTTGTCAATCATTCTGACCCTTGAAACAGTAAGAAAGCTGTTTACTACTTTGAATCAATGTTTTCTCGGTTTTAGTCTACTTCGGGACAAAATGGATAAAAGTGGTGTCTAAACACTCCAAATTCAACTCGAGCTCTTATAATTAGTCAAATGCATTGGATTGCTACATATTTTGACCCTGGAAAGAGTAACATAGCTGTTTACTACTTCGAATCAATGTTTTCTCTCGGTTTTAGCCTGTTTTCTCGGTTTATGCCTATTTTAGGATATAACGGGTTTAAGTATTGTCTAAACACTCCAAATTCATCCCGAACTCTTACAAGTAGTCAAGTGCATTGTTTTGTCACACATTCTAACCCTAGAAACAGTAACAAATCTTTTTACTACTTTGAATCAATGTTTTCTCGGTTTTAGCTTGTTTCGGGACAAAATGGGTATAATTGGTGTCTAAACACTCCAAATTCAACCCAAACTCTTATAATTAGTCAAATGCATTGGATTGTTACATATTTTGACCCTAGAAAGAGTAACAAAGCTGTTTATTGCTTCGAATCAATGTTTTCTCTCGGTTTTAGCCTGTTTTCTCGGTTTATGCCTATTTTGGGATATAACGGCTTTTAGTGTTGTCTAAACACTCCAAATTCATCCCGAACTCTTAGAATTAGTCAAATGCATTGGTTTGTCAATCATTCTGACCCTAGAAACAGTAAGAAAGCTGTTTACTACTTTGAATCAATCTTTTCTCGGTTTTAGTCTATTTCGGGACAAAATAGATAGAAGTGGTGTCTAAACACTCCAAATTCAACTCGAGCTCTTATAATTAGTCAAATGCATTGGATTGCTACATATTTTGACCCTAGAAAAAGTAACATAGCTGTTTACTACTTCGAATCAATGTTTTCTCTCGGTTTTATCCTGTTTTCTTGGTTTATGCCTATTTTAGGATATAACGGGTTTAAGTATTGTCTAAACACTCCAAATTCATCCCGAACTCTTACAATTAGTCAAATGCATTGGTTTGTCACACATTCTAACCCTAGAAACAGTAACAAATCTTTTTACTACTTTGAATCAATGTTTTCTCGGTTTTAGCCTGTTTCGGGACAAAATGGGTATAATTGGTGTCTAAATACTCCAAATTCAACACAAACTCTTATAATTAGTCAAATGCATTGGATTGTTACATATTTTGACCCTAGAAAGAGTAACAAGCTGTTTATTGCTTAGAATCAATGTTTTCTCTCGGTTTTAGCCTGTTTTCTCGGTTTATGCCTATTTTGGGATATAACGGCTTTTAGTGTTGTCTAAACACTCCAAATTCATCCCGAACTCTCAGAATTAATCAAATGCATTGGTTTGTCAATCATTCTGACCCTAGAAACAGTAAGAAAGCTGTTTACTACTTTGAATCAATCTTTTCTCGGTTTTAGTCTATTTCGGGACAAAATGGATAGAAGTGGTGTCTAAACACTCCAAATTCAACTCGAGCTCTTATAATTAGTCAAATGCATTGGATTGCTACATAATTTGACCCTAGAAAGAGTAACATAGCTGTTTACTACTTCGAATCAATGTTTTCTCTCGGTTTTAGCCTATTTTCTTGGTTTATGCCTATTTTAGGATATAACGGGTTTAAGTATTGTCTAAACACTCCAAATTCATCCCGAACTCTTACAATTAGTCAAATGCATTGGTTTGTCACACATTCTAACCCTAGAAACAGTAACAAATCTTTTTACTACTTTGAATCAATGTTTTCTCGGTTTTAGCCTGTTTCGGGACAAAATGGGTATAATTGGTGTCTAAATACTCCAAATTCAACACAAACTCTTATAATTAGTCAAATGCATTGGATTGTTACATATTTTGACCCTAGAAAGAGTAACAAAGCTGTTTATTGCTTAGAATCAATGTTTTCTCTCGGTTTTAGCCTGTTTTCTCGGTTTATGCCTATTTTGGGATATAACGGCTTTTAGTGTTGTCTAAACACTCCAAATTCATCCCGAACTCTTAGAATTAGTCAAATGCATTGGTTTGTCAAACATTCTTACCCTAGAAACAGTAACAAAGCTGTTTACTGCTTTGAATCAATGTTTTCTCGGTTTTAGCCTGTTTCGGGACAAAATGGGTAAAAGTGGTGTCTAAACACTGCAAATTCAACTCGAGCTCTTATAATTAGTCAAATGCATTGGATTGCTACATATTTTGACCCTAGAAAGAGTAACATAGCTGTTTACTACTTCGAATCAATGTTTTCTCTCGGTTTTAGCCTGTTTTCTCGGTTTATGCCTATTTTAGGATATAACGGGTTGAAGTATTGTCTAAACACTCCAAATTCATCCTGAACTCTTACAAGTAGTCAAATGCATTGGTTTGTCACACATTCTAACCCTAGAAACAGTAACAAATCTTTTTACTACTTTGAATCAATGTTTTCTCGGTTTTAGCTTGTTTTGGGACAAAATGGGTATAATTGGTGTCTAAACACTCCAAATTCAACCCAAACTCTTATAATTAGTCAAATGCATTGGATTGTTACATATTTTGACCCTAGAAAGAGTAACAAAGCTGTTTATTGCTTCGAATCAATGTTTTCTCTCGGTTTTAGCCTGTTTTCTCGGTTTATGCCTATTTTGGGATATAACGGCTTTTAGTATTGTCTAAACACTCCAAATTCATCCCAAACTCTTAGAATTAGTCAAATGCATTGGTTTGTCAATCATTCTGACCCTAGAAACAGTAAGAAAGCTGTTTACTACTTTGAATCAATGTTTTCTCGGTTTTAGTCTATTTCGGGACAAAATGGATAAAAGTGGTGTCTAAACACTCCAAATTCAACTCGAGCTCTTATAATTAGTCAAATGCATTGGATTGCTACATATTTTGACCCTAGAAAGAGTAACATAGCTGTTTACTACTTCGAATCAATGTTTTCTCTCGGTTTTAGCCTGTTTTCTCGGTTTATGCCTATTTTAGGATATAACGGGTTTAAGTATTGTCTAAACACTCCAAATTCATCCCGAACTCTTACAAGTAGTCAAATGCATTGGTTTGTCACACATTCTAACCCTAGAAACAGTAACAAATCTTTTTACTACTTTGAATCAATGTTTTCTCGGTTTTAGCTTGTTTTGGGACAAAATGGGTATAATTGGTGTCTAAACACTCCAAATTCAACCCAAACTCTTATAATTAGTCAAATGCATTGGATTGTTACATATTTTGACCCTAGAAAGAGTAACAAAGCTGTTTATTGCTTAGAATCAATGTTTTCTCTCGGTTTTAGCCTGTTTTCTCGGTTTATGCCTATTTTGGGATATAACGGCTTTTAGTGTTGTCTAAACACTCCAAATTCATCCCGAACTCTTAGAATTAGTCAAATGCATTGGTTTGTCAAACATTCTTACCCTAGAAACAGTAACAAAGCTGTTTACTGCTTTGAATCAATGTTTTCTCGGTTTTAGCCTGTTTCGGGACAAAATGGGTAAAAGTGGTGTCTAAACACTGCAAATTCAACTCGAGCTCTTATAATTAGTCAAATGCATTGGATTGCTACATATTTTGACCCTAGAAAGAGTAACATAGCTGTTTACTACTTCGAATCAATGTTTTCTCTCGGTTTTAGCCTGTTTTCTCGGTTTATGCCTATTTTAGGATATAACGGGTTTAAGTATTGTCTAAACACTCCAAATTCATCCTGAACTCTTACAAGTAGTCAAATGCATTGGTTTGTCACACATTCTAACCCTAGAAACAGTAACAAATCTTTTTACTACTTTGAATCAATGTTTTCTCGGTTTTAGCTTGTTTTGGGACAAAATGGGTATAATTGGTGTCTAAACACTCCAAATTCAACCCAAACTCTTATAATTAGTCAAATGCATTGGATTGTTACATATTTTGACCCTAGAAAGAGTAACAAAGCTGTTTATTGCTTCGAATCAATGTTTTCTCTCGGTTTTAGCCTGTTTTCTCGGTTTATGCCTATATTGGGATATAACGGCTTTTAGTATTGTCTAAACACTCCAAATTCATCCCAAACTCTTAGAATTAGTCAAATGCATTGGTTTGTCAATCATTCTGACCCTAGAAACAGTAAGAAAGCTGTTTACTACTTTGAATCAATGTTTTCTCGGTTTTAGTCTATTTCGGGACAAAATGGATAAAAGTGGTGTCTAAACACTCCAAATTCAACTCGAGCTCTTATAATTAGTCAAATGCATTGGATTGCTACATATTTTGACCCTAGAAAGAGTAACATAGCTGTTTACTACTTCGAATCAATGTTTTCTCTCGGTTTTAGCCTGTTTTCTCGGTTTATGCCTATTTTAGGATATAACGGGTTTAAGTATTGTCTAAACACTCCAAATTCATCCCGAACTCTTACAAGTAATCAAATGCATTGGTTTGTCACACATTCTAACCCTAGAAACAGTAACAAATCTTTTTACTACTTTGAATCAATGTTTTCTCGGTTTTAGCTTGTTTTGGGACAAAATGGGTATAATTGGTGTCTAAACACTCCAAATTCAACCCAAACTCTTATAATTAGTCAAATGCATTGGATTGTTACATATTTTGACCCTAGAAAGAGTAACAAAGCTGTTTATTGCTTAGAATCAATGTTTTCTCTCGGTTTTAGCCTGTTTTCTCGGTTTATGCCTATTTTGGGATATAACGGCTTTTAGTGTTGTCTAAACACTCCAAATTCATCCCGAACTCTTAGAATTAGTCAAATGCATTGGTTTGTCAAACATTCTTACCCTAGAAACAGTAACAAAGCTGTTTACTGCTTTGAATCAATGTTTTCTCGGTTTTAGCCTGTTTCGGGACAAAATGGGTAAAAGTGGTGTCTAAACACTGCAAATTCAACTCGAGCTCTTATAATTAGTCAAATGCATTGGATTGCTACATATTTTGACCCTAGAAAGAGTAACATAGCTGTTTACTACTTCGAATCAATGTTTTCTCTCGGTTTTAGCCTGTTTTCTTGGTTTATGCCTATTTTAGGATATAACGGGTTTAAGTATTGTCTAAACACTCCAAATTCATCCCGAACTCTTACAATTATTCAAATGCATTGGTTTGTCACACATTCTAACCCTAGAGACAGTAACAAATCTTTTTACTACTTTGAATCAATGTTTTCTCGGTTTTAGCCTGTTTCGGGACAAAATGGGTATAATTGGTGTCTAAATACTCCAAATTCAACACAAACTCTTATAATTAGTCAAATGCATTGGATTGTTACATATTTTGACCCTAGAAAGAGTAACAAAGCTGTTTATTGCTTAGAATCAATGTTTTCTCTCGGTTTTAGCCTGTTTTCTCGGTTTATGCCTATTTTGGGATATAACGGCTTTTAGTGTTGTCTAAACACTCCAAATTCATCCCGAACTCTTAGAATTAGTCAAATGCATTGGTTTGTCAAACATTCTTACCCTAGAAACAGTAACAAAGCTGTTTACTGCTTTGAATCAATGCTTTCTCGGTTTTAGCCTGTTTCGGGACAAAATGGGTAAAAGTGGTGTCTAAACACTGCAAATTCAACTCGAGCTCTTATAATTAGTCAAATGCATTGGATTGCTACATATTTTGACCCTAGAAAGAGTAACATAGCTGTTTACTACTTCGAATCAATGTTTTCTCTCGGTTTTAGCCTGTTTTCTCGGTTTATGCCTATTTTAGGATATAACGGGTTTAAGTATTGTCTAAACACTCCAAATTCATCCCGAACTCTTACAAGTAGTCAAATGCATTGGTTTGTCACACATTCTAACCCTAGAAACAGTAACAAATCTTTTTACTACTTTGAATCAATGTTTTCTCGGTTTTAGCTTGTTTTGGGACAAAATGGGTATAATTGGTGTCTAAACACTCCAAATTCAACCCAAACTCTTATAATTAGTCAAATGCATTGGATTGTTACATATTTTGACCCTAGAAAGAGTAACAAAGCTGTTTATTGCTTCGAATCAATGTTTTCTCTCGGTTTTAGCCTGTTTTCTTGGTTTATGCCTATTTTGGGATATAACGGCTTTTAGTGTTGTCTAAACACTCCAAATTCATCCCGAACTCTTAGAATTAATCAAATGCATTGGTTTGTCAATCATTCTGACCCTAGAAACAGTAAGAAAGCTGTTTACTACTTTGAATCAATCTTTTCTCGGTTTTAGTCTATTTCGGGACAAAATGGATAGAAGTGGTGTCTAAACACTCCAAATTCAACTCGAGCTCTTATAATTAGTCAAATGCATTGGATTGCTACATATTTTGACCCTGGAAAGAGTAACATAGCTGTTTACTACTTCGAATCAATGTTTTCTCTCGGTTTTTGCCTGTTTTCTCGGTTTATGCCTATTTTAGGATATAACGGGTTTAAGTATTGTCTAAACACTCTAAATTCATCCCGAACTCTTACAAGTAGTCAAGTGCATTGTTTTGTCACACATTCTAACCCTAGAAACAGTAACAAATCTTTTTACTACTTTGAATCAATGTTTTCTCGGTTTTAGCTTGTTTCGGGACAAAATGGGTATAATTGGTGTCTAAACACTCCAAATTCAACCCAAACTCTTATAATTAGTCAAATGCATTGGATTGTTACATATTTTGACCCTAGAAAGAGTAACAAAGCTGTTTATTGCTTCGAATCAATGTTTTCTCTCGGTTTTAGCCTGTTTTCTCGGTTTATGCCTATTTTGGGATATAACGGCTTTTAGTGTTGTCTAAACACTCCAAATTCATCCCGAACTCTTAGAATTAATCAAATGCATTGGTTTGTCACACATTCTAACCCTAGAAACAGTAACAAATCTTTTTACTACTTTGAATCAATGTTTTCTCGGTTTTAGCCTGTTTCGGGACAAAATGGGTATAATTGGTGTCTAAATACTCCAAATTCAACACAAACTCTTATAATTAGTCAAATGCATTGGATTGTTACATATTTTGACCCTAGAAAGAGTAACATAGCTGTTTACTACTTCGAATCAATGTTTTCTCTCGGTTTTAGCCTGTTTTCTTGGTTTATGCCTATTTTAGGATATAACGGGTTTAAGTATTGTCTAAACACTCCAAATTCATCCCGAACTCTTACAATTAGTCAAATGCATTGGTTTGTCACACATTCTAACCCTAGCAACAGTAACAAATCTTTTTACTACTTTGAATCAATGTTTTCTCGGTTTTAGCCTGTTTCGGGACAAAATGGGTATAATTGGTGTCTAAATACTCCAAATTCAACACAAACTCTTATAATTAGTCAAATGCATTGGATTGTTACATATTTTGACCCTAGAAAGAGTAACAAAGCTGTTTATTGCTTAGAATCAATGTTTTCTCTCGGTTTTAGCCTGTTTTCTCGGTTTATGCCTATTTTGGGATATAACGGCTTTTAGTGTTGTCTAAACACTCCAACTTCATCCCGAACTCTTAGAATTAGTCAAATGCATTGGTTTGTCAAACATTCTTACCCTAGAAACAGTAACAAAGCTGTTTACTGCTTTGAATCAATGTTTTCTCGGTTTTAGCCTGTTTCGGGACAAAATGGGTAAAAGTGGTGTCTAAACACTGCAAATTCAACTCGAGCTCTTATAATTAGTCAAATGCATTGGATTGCTACATATTTTGACCCTAGAAAGAGTAACATAGCTGTTTACTACTTCGAATCAATGTTTTCTCTCGGTTTTAGCCTGTTTTCTCGGTTTATGCCTATTTTAGGATATAACGGGTTTAAGTATTGTCTAAACACTCCAAATTCATCCCGAACTCTTACAAGTAGTCAAATGCATTGGTTTGTCACACATTCTAACCCTAGAAACAGTAACAAATCTTTTTACTACTTTGAATCAATGTTTTCTCGGTTTTAGCTTGTTTTGGGACAAAATGGGTATAATTGGTGTCTAAACACTCCAAATTCAACCCAAACTCTTATAATTAGTCAAATGCATTGGATTGTTACATATTTTGACCCTAGAAAGAGTAACAAAGCTGTTTATTGCTTCGAATCAATGTTTTCTCTCGGTTTTAGCCTGTTTTCTCGGTTTATGCCTATTTTGGGATATAACGGCTTTTAGTATTGTCTAAACACTCCAAATTCATCCCAAACTCTTAGAATTAGTCAAATGCATTGGTTTGTCAATCATTCTGACCCTAGAAACAGTAAGAAAGCTGTTTACTACTTTGAATCAATGTTTTCTCGGTTTTAGTCTATTTCGGGACAAAATGGATAAAAGTGGTGTCTAAACACTCCAAATTCAACTCGAGCTCTTATAATTAGTCAAATGCATTGGATTGCTACATATTTTGACCCTAGAAAGAGTAACATAGCTGTTTACTACTTCGAATCAATGTTTTCTCTCGGTTTTAGCCTGTTTTCTCGGTTTATGCCTATTTTAGGAAATAACGGGTTTAAGTATTGTCTAAACACTCCAAATTCATCCCGAACTCTTACAAGTAGTCAAATGCATTGGTTTGTCACACATTCTAACCCTAGAAACAGTAACAAATCTTTTTACTACTTTGAATCAATGTTTTCTCGGTTTTAGCTTGTTTTGGGACAAAATGGGTATAATTGGTGTCTAAACACTCCAAATTCAACCCAAACTCTTATAATTAGTCAAATGCATTGGATTGTTACATATTTTGACCCTAGAAAGAGTAACAAAGCTGTTTATTGCTTCGAATCAATGTTTTCTCTCGGTTTTAGCCTGTTTTCTCGGTTTATGCCTATTTTGGGATATAACGGCTTTTAGTGTTGTCTAAACACTCCAAATTCATCCCGAACTCTTAGAATTAATCAAATGCATTGGTTTGTCAATCATTCTGACCCTAGAAACAGTAAGAAAGCTGTTTACTACTTTGAATCAATCTTTTCTCGGTTTTAGTCTATTTCGGGACAAAATGGATAGAAGTGGTGTCTAAACACTCCAAATTCAACTCGAGCTCTTATAATTAGTCAAATGCATTGGATTGCTACATATTTTGACCCTAGAAAGAGTAACATAGCTGTTTACTACTTCGAATCAATGTTTTCTCTCGGTTTTAGCCTGTTTTCTTGGTTTATGCCTATTTTAGGATATAACGGGTTTAAGTATTGTCTAAACACTCCAAATTCATCCCGAACTCTTACAATTAGTCAAATGCATTGGTTTGTCACACATTCTAACCCTAGAAACAGTAACAAATCTTTTTACTACTTTGAATCAATGTTTTCTCGGTTTTAGCCTGTTTCGGGACAAAATGGGTATAATTGGTGTCTAAATACTCCAAATTCAACACAAACTCTTATAATTAGTCAAATGCATTGGATTGTTACATATTTTGACCCTAGAAAGAGTAACAAAGCTGTTTATTGCTTAGAATCAATGTTTTCTCTCGGTTTTAGCCTGTTTTCTCGGTTTATGCCTATTTTGGGATATAACGGCTTTTAGTGTTGTCTAAACACTCCAAATTTATCCCGAACTCTTAGAATTAGTCAAATGCATTGGTTTGTCAAACATTCTTACCCTAGAAACAGTAACAAAGCTGTTTACTGCTTTGAATCAATGTTTTCTCGGTTTTAGCCTGTTTCGGGACAAAATGGGTAAAAGTGGTGTCTAAACACTGCAAATTCAACTCGAGCTCTTATAATTAGTCAAATGCATTGGATTGCTACATATTTTGACCCTAGAAAGAGTAACATAGCTGTTTACTACTTCGAATCAATGTTTTCTCTCGGTTTTAGCCTGTTTTCTCGGTTTATGCCTATTTTAGGATATAACGGGTTTAAGTATTGTCTAAACACTCCAAATTCATCCCGAACTCTTACAAGTAGTCAAATGCATTGGTTTGTCACACATTCTAACCCTAGAAACAGTAACAAAGCTGTTTACTGCTTTGAATCAATGTTTTCTCGGTTTTAGCCTGTTTCGGGACAAAATGGGTAAAAGTGGTGTCTAAACACTGCAAATTCAACTCCAGCTCTTATAATTAGTCAAATGCATTGGATTGCTACATATTTTGACCCTAGAAAGAGCAACATAGCTGTTTACTACTTCGAATCAATGTTTTCTCTCGGTTTTAGCCTGTTTTCTCGGTTTATGCCTATTTTAGGATATAACGGGTTTAAGTATTGTCTAAACACTCCAAATTCATCCCGAACTCTTACAAGTAGTCAAATGCATTGGTTTGTCACACATTCTAACCCTAGAAACAGTAACAAATCTTTTTACTACTTTGAATCAATGTTTTCTCGGTTTTAGCTTGTTTTGGGACAAAATGGGTATAATTGGTGTCTAAACACTCCAAATTCAACCCAAACTCTTATAATTAGTCAAATGCATTGGATTGTTACATATTTTGACCCTAGAAAGAGTAACAAAGCTGTTTATTGCTTCGAATCAATGTTTTCTCTCGGTTTTAGCCTGGTTTCTCGGTTTATGCCTATTTTGGGATATAACGGCTTTTAGTATTGTCTAAACACTCCAAATTCATCCCAGACTCTTAGAATTAGTCAAATGCATTGGTTTGTCAATCATTCTGACCCTAGAAACAGTAAGAAAGCTGTTTACTACTTTGAATCAATGTTTTCTCGGTTTTAGTCTATTTCGGGACAAAATGGATAAAAGTGGTGTCTAAACACTCCAAATTCAACTCGAGCTCTTATAATTAGTCAAATGCATTGGATTGCTACATATTTTGACCCTAGAAAGAGTAACATAGCTGTTTACTACTTCGAATCAATGTTTTCTCTCGGTTTTAGCCTGTTTTCTTGGTTTATGCCTATTTTAGGATATAACGGGTTTAAGTATTGTCTAAACACTCCAAATTCATCCTGAATTCTTACAATTAGTCAAATGCATTGGTTTGTCACACATTCTAACCCTAGAAACAGTAACAAATCTTTTTACTACTTTGAATCAATGTTTTCTCGGTTTTAGCCTGTTTCGGGACAAAATGGGTATAATTGGTGTTTAAACACTCCAAATTCAACCCAAACTCTTAAAATTAGTCAAATGCATTGGATTGTTACATATTTTGACCCTAGAAAGAGTAACAAAGCTGTTTATTGCTTCGAATCAATGTTTTCTCTCGGTTTTAGCCTGTTTTCTCGGTTTATGCCTATTTTGGGATATAACGGCTTTTAGTATTGTCTAAACACTCCAAATTCATCCCAAACTCTTAGAATTAGTCAAATGCATTGGTTTGTCAATCATTCTGACCCTAGAAACAGTAAGAAAGCTGTTTACTACTTTGAATCAATGTTTTCTCGGTTTTAGTCTATTTCGGGACAAAATGGATAAAAGTGGTGTCTAAACACTCCAAATTCAACTCGAGCTCTTATCATTAGTCAAATGCATTGGATTGCTACATATTTTGACCCTAGAAAGAGTAACATAGCTGTTTACTACTTCGAATCAATGTTTTCTCTCGGTTTTAGCCTGTTTTCTCGGTTTATGCCTATTTTAGGAAATAACGGGTTTAAGTATTGTCTAAACACTCCAAATTCATCCCGAACTCTTACAAGTATTCAAATGCATTGGTTTGTCACACATTCTAACCCTAGAAACAGTAACAAATCTTTTTACTACTTTGAATCAATGTTTTCTCGGTTTTAGCTTGTTTTGGGACAAAATGGGTATAATTGGTGTCTAAACACTCCAAATTCAACCCAAACTCTTATAATTAGTCAAATGCATTGGATTGTTACATATTTTGACCCTAGAAAGAGTAACAAAGCTGTTTATTGCTTCGAATCAATGTTTTCTCTCGGTTTTAGCCTGTTTTCTCGGTTTATGCCTATTTTGGGATATAACGGCTTTTAGTGTTGTCTAAACACTCCAAATTCATCCCGAACTCTTAGAATTAATCAAATGCATTGGTTTGTCAATCATTCTGACCCTAGAAACAGTAAGAAAGCTGTTTACTACTTTGAATCAATCTTTTCTCGGTTTTAGTCTATTTCGGGACAAAATGGATAGAAGTGGTGTCTAAACACTCCAAATTCAACTCGAGCTCTTATAATTAGTCAAATGCATTGGATTGCTACATATTTTGACCCTAGAAAGAGTAACATAGCTGTTTACTACTTCGAATCAATGTTTTCTCTCGGTTTTAGCCTGTTTTCTTGGTTTATGCCTATTTTAGGATCTAACGGGTTTAAGTATTGTCTAAACACTCCAAATTCATCCCGAACTCTTACAATTAGTCAAATGTATTGGTTTGTCACACATTATAACCCTAGAAACAGTAACAAATCTTTTTACTACTTTGAATCAATGTTTTCTCGGTTTTAGCCTGTTTCGGGACAAAATGGGTATAATTGGTGTCTAAATACTCCAAATTCAACACAAACTCTTATAATTAGTCAAATGCATTGGATTGTTACATATTTTGACCCTAGAAAGAGTAACAAAGCTGTTTATTGCTTAGAATCAATGTTTTCTCTCGGTTTTAGCATGTTTTCTCGGTTTATGCCTATTTTGGGATATAACGGCTTTTAGTGTTGTCTAAACACTCCAAATTCATCCCGAACTCTTAGAATTAGTCAAATGCATTGGTTTGTCAAACATTCTTACCCTAGAAACAGTAACAAAGCTGTTTACTGCTTTGAATCAATGTTTTCTCGGTTTTAGCCTGTTTCGGGACAAAATGGGTAAAAGTGGTGTCTAAACACTGCAAATTCAACTCGAGCTCTTATAATTAGTCAAATGCATTGGATTGCTACATATTTTGACCCTAGAAAGAGTAACATAGCTGTTTACTACTTCGAATCAATGTTTTCTCTCGGTTTTAGCCTGTTTTCTCGGTTTATGCCTATTTTAGGATATAACGGGTTTAAGTATTGTCTAAACACTCCAAATTCATCCCGAACTCTTACAAGTAGTCAAATGCATTGGTTTGTCACACATTCTAACCCTAGAAACAGTAACAAAGCTGTTTACTGCTTTGAATCAATGTTTTCTCGGTTTTAGCCTGTTTCGGGACAAAATGGGTAAAAGTGGTGTCTAAACACTGCAAATTCAACTCGAGCTCTTATAATTAGTCAAATGCATTGGATTGCTACATATTTTGACCCTAGAAAGAGTAACATAGCTGTTTACTACTTCGAATCAATGTTTTCTCTCGGTTTTAGCCTGTTTTCTCGGTTTATGCCTATTTTAGGATATAACGGGTTTAAGTATTGTCTAAACACTCCAAATTCATCCCGAACTCTTACAAGTAGTCAAATGCATTGGTTTGTCACACATTCTAACCCTAGAAACAGTAACAAATCTTTTTACTACTTTGAATCAATGTTTTCTCGGTTTTAGCTTGTTTTGGGACAAAATGGGTATAATTGGTGTCTAAACACTCCAAATTCAACCCAAACTCTTATAATTAGTCAAATGCATTGGATTGTTACATATTTTGACCCTAGAAAGAGTAACAAAGCTGTTTATTGCTTAGAATCAATGTTTTCTCTCGGTTTTAGCCTGTTTTCTCGGTTTATGCCTATTTTGGGATATAACGGCTTTTAGTGTTGTCTAAACACTCCAAATTCATCCCGAACTCTTAGAATTAGTCAAATGCATTGGTTTGTCAAACATTCTTACCCTAGAAACAGTAACAAAGCTGTTTACTGCTTTGAATCAATGTTTTCTCGGTTTTAGCCTGTTTCGGGACAAAATGGGTAAAAGTGGTGTCTAAACACTGCAAATTCAACTCGAGCTCTTATAATTAGTCAAATGCATTGGATTGCTACATATTTTGACCCTAGAAAGAGTAACATAGCTGTTTACTACTTCGAATCAATGTTTTCTCTCGGTTTTAGCCTGTTTTCTCGGTTTATGCCTATTTTAGGATATAACGGGTTTAAGTATTGTCTAAACACTCCAAATTCATCCCGAACTCTTACAAGTAGTCAAATGCATTGGTTTGTCACACATTCTAACCCTAGAAACAGTAACAAAGCTGTTTACTGCTTTGAATCAATGTTTTCTCGGTTTTAGCCTGTTTCGGGACAAAATGGGTAAAAGTGGTGTCTAAACACTGCAAATTCAACTCGAGCTCTTATAATTAGTCAAATGCATTGGATTGCTACATATTTTGACCCTAGAAAGAGTAACATAGCTGTTTACTACTTCGAATCAATGTTTTCTCTCGGTTTTAGCCTGTTTTCTCGGTTTATGCCTATTTTAGGATATAACGGGTTTAAGTATTGTCTAAACACTCCAAATTCATCCCGAACTCTTACAAGTAGTCAAATGCATTGGTTTGTCACACATTCTAACCCTAGAAACAGTAACAAATCTTTTTACTACTTTGAATCAATGTTTTCTCGGTTTTAGCTTGTTTTGGGACAAAATGGGTATAATTGGTGTCTAAACACTCCAAATTCAACCCAAACTCTTATAATTAGTCAAATGCATTGGATTGTTACATATTTTGACCCTAGAAAGAGTAACAAAGCTGTTTATTGCTTCGAATCAATGTTTTCTCTCGGTTTTAGCCTGTTTTCTCGGTTTATGCCTATTTTGGGATATAACGGCTTTTAGTATTGTCTAAACACTCCAAATTCATCCCAAACTCTTAGAATTAGTCAAATGCATTGGTTTGTCAATCATTCTGACCCTAGAAACAGTAAGAAAGCTGTTTACTACTTTGAATCAATGTTTTCTCGGTTTTAGTCTATTTCGGGACAAAATGGATAAAAGTGGTGTCTAAACACTCCAAATTCAACTCGAGCTCTTATAATTAGTCAAATGCATTGGATTGCTACATATTTTGACCCTAGAAAGAGTAACATAGCTGTTTACTACTTCGAATCAATGTTTTCTCTCGGTTTTAGCCTGTTTTCTCGGTTTATGCCTATTTTAGGAAATAACGGGTTTAAGTATTGTCTAAACACTCCAAATTCATCCCGAACTCTTACAAGTAGTCAAATGCATTGGTTTGTCACACATTCTAACCCTAGAAACAGTAACAAATCTTTTTACTACTTTGAATCAATGTTTTCTCGGTTTTAGCTTGTTTTGGGACAAAATGGGTATAATTGGTGTCTAAACACTCCAAATTCAACCCAAACTCTTATAATTAGTCAAATGCATTGGATTGTTACATATTTTGACCCTAGAAAGAGTAACAAAGCTGTTTATTGCTTCGAATCAATGTTTTCTCTCGGTTTTAGCCTGTTTTCTCGGTTTATGCCTATTTTGGGATATAACGGCTTTTAGTGTTGTCTAAACACTCCAAATTCATCCCGAACTCTTAGAATTAATCAAATGCATTGGTTTGTCAATCATTCTGACCCTAGAAACAGTAAGAAAGCTGTTTACTACTTTGAATCAATCTTTTCTCGGTTTTAGTCTATTTCGGGACAAAATGGATAGAAGTGGTGTCTAAACACTCCAAATTCAACTCGAGCTCTTATAATTAGTCAAATGCATTGGATTGCTACATATTTTGACCCTAGAAAGAGTAACATAGCTGTTTACTACTTCGAATCAATGTTTTCTCTCGGTTTTAGCCTGTTTTCTTGGTTTATGCCTATTTTAGGATATAACGGGTTTAAGTATTGTCTAAACACTCCAAATTCATCCCGAACTCTTACAATTAGTCAAATGCATTGGTTTGTCACACATTCTAACCCTAGAAACAGTAACAAATCTTTTTACTACTTTGAATCAATGTTTTCTCGGTTTTAGCCTGTTTCGGGACAAAATGGGTATAATTGGTGTCTAAATACTCCAAATTCAACACAAACTCTTATAATTAGTCAAATGCATTGGATTGTTACATATTTTGACCCTAGAAAGAGTAACAAAGCTGTTTATTGCTTCGAATCAATGTTTTCTCTCGGTTTTAGCCTGTTTTCTCGGTTTATGCCTATTTTGGGATATAACGGCTTTTAGTGTTGTCTAAACACTCCAAATTCATCCCGAACTCTTAGAATTAATCAAATGCATTGGTTTGTCAATCATTCTGACCCTAGAAACAGTAAGAAAGCTGTTTACTACTTTGAATCAATCTTTTCTCGGTTTTAGTCTATTTCGGGACAAAATGGATAGAAGTGGTGTCTAAACACTCCAAATTCAACTCGAGCTCTTATAATTAGTCAAATGCATTGGATTGCTACATATTTTGACCCTAGAAAGAGTAACATAGCTGTTTACTACTTCGAATCAATGTTTTCTCTCGGTTTTAGCCTGTTTTCTTGGTTTATGCCTATTTTAGGATATAACGGGTTTAAGTATTGTCTAAACACTCCAAATTCATCCCGAACTCTTACAATTAGTCAAATGCATTGGTTTGTCACACATTCTAACCCTAGAAACAGTAACAAATCTTTTTACTACTTTGAATCAATGTTTTCTCGGTTTTAGCCTGTTTCGGGACAAAATGGGTATAATTGGTGTCTAAATACTCCAAATTCAACACAAACTCTTATAATTAGTCAAATGCATTGGATTGTTACATATTTTGACCCTAGAAAGAGTAACAAAGCTGTTTATTGCTTAGAATCAATGTTTTCTCTCGGTTTTAGCATGTTTTCTCGGTTTATGCCTATTTTGGGATATAATGGCTTTTAGTGTTGTCTAAACACTCCAAATTCATCCCGAACTCTTAGAATTAGTCAAATGCATTGGTTTGTCAAACATTCTTACCCTAGAAACAGTAACAAAGCTGTTTACTGCTTTGAATCAATGTTTTCTCGGTTTTAGCCTGTTTCGGGACAAAATGGGTAAAAGTGGTGTCTAAACACTGCAAATTCAACTCGAGCTCTTATAATTAGTCAAATGCATTGGATTGCTACATATTTTGACCCTAGAAAGAGTAACATAGCTGTTTACTACTTCGAATCAATGTTTTCTCTCGGTTTTAGCCTGTTTTCTCGGTTTATGCCTATTTTAGGATATAACGGGTTTAAGTATTGTCTAAACACTCCAAATTCATCCCGAACTCTTACAAGTAGTCAAATGCATTGGTTTGTCACACATTCTAACCCTAGAAACAGTAACAAAGCTGTTTACTGCTTTGAATCAATGTTTTCTCGGTTTTAGCCTGTTTCGGGACAAAATGGGTATAATTGGTGTCTAAATACTCCAAATTCAACTCGAGCTCTTATAATTAGTCAAATGCATTGGATTGCTACATATTTTGACCCTAGAAAGAGTAACAAAGCTGTTTATTGCTTCGAATCAATGTTTTCTCTCGGTTTTAGCCTGTTTTCTCGGTTTATGCCTATTTTGGGATATAACGGCTTTTAGTGTTGTCTAAACACTCCAAATTCATCCCGAACTCTTAGAATTAATCAAATGCATTGGTTTGTCAATCATTCTGACCCTAGAAACAGTAAGAAAGCTGTTTACTGCTTTGAATCAATCTTTTCTCGGTTTTAGTCTATTTCGGGACAAAATGGATAGAAGTGGTGTCTAAACACTCCAAATTCAACTCGAGCTCTTATAATTAGTCAAATGCATTGGATTGCTACATATTTTGACCCTAGAAAGAGTAACATAGCTGTTTACTACTTCGAATCAATGTTTTCTCTCGGTTTTAGCCTGTTTTCTTGGTTTATGCCTATTTTAGGATATAACGGGTTTAAGTATTGTCTAAACACTCCAAATTCATCCCGAACTCTTACAATTAGTCAAATGCATTGGTTTGTCACACATTCTAACCCTAGAAACAGTAACAAATCTTTTTACTACTTTGAATCAATGTTTTCTCGGTTTTAGCCTGTTTCGGGACAAAATGGGTATAATTGGTGTCTAAATACTCCAAATTCAACACAAACTCTTATAATTAGTCAAATGCATTGGATTGTTACATATTTTGACCCTAGAAAGAGTAACAAAGCTGTTTATTGCTTAGAATCAATGTTTTCTCTCGGTTTTAGCATGTTTTCTCGGTTTATGCCTATTTTGGGATATAACGGCTTTTAGTGTTGTCTAAACACTCCAAATTCATCCCGAACTCTTAGAATTAGTCAAATGCATTGGTTTGTCAAACATTCTTACCCTAGAAACAGTAACAAAGCTGTTTACTGCTTTGAATCAATGTTTTCTCGGTTTTAGCCTGTTTCGGGACAAAATGGGTAAAAGTGGTGTCTAAACACTGCAAATTCAACTCGAGCTCTTATAATTAGTCAAATGCATTGGATTGCTACATATTTTGACCCTAGAAAGAGTAACATAGCTGTTTACTACTTCGAATCAATGTTTTCTCTCGGTTTTAGCCTGTTTTCTCGGTTTATGCCTATTTTAGGATATAACGGGTTTAAGTATTGTCTAAACACTCCAAATTCATCCCGAACTCTTACAAGTAGTCAAATGCATTGGTTTGTCACACATTCTAACCCTAGAAACAGTAAGAAAGCTGTTTACTGCTTTGAATCAATCTTTTCTCGGTTTTAGCCTGTTTCGGGACAAAATGGGTAGAAGTGGTGTCTAAACACTGCAAATTCAACTCGAGCTCTTATAATTAGTCAAATGCATTGGATTGCTACATATTTTGACCCTAGAAAGAGTAACATAGCTGTTTACTACTTCGAATCAATGTTTTCTCTCGGTTTTAGCCTGTTTTCTCGGTTTATGCCTATTTTAGGATATAACGGGTTTAAGTATTGTCTAAACACTCCAAATTCATCCCGAACTCTTACAATTAGTCAAATGCATTGGTTTGTCACACATTCTAACCCTAGAAACAGTAACAAATCTTTTTACTACTTTGAATCAATGTTTTCTCGGTTTTAGCCTGTTTCGGGACAAAATGGGTATAATTGGTGTCTAAATACTCCAAATTCAACACAAACTCTTATAATTAGTCAAATGCATTGGATTGTTACATATTTTGACCCTAGAAAGAGTAACAAAGCTGTTTATTGCTTAGAATCAATGTTTTCTCTCGGTTTTAGCATGTTTTCTCGGTTTATGCCTATTTTGGGATATAACGGCTTTTAGTGTTGTCTAAACACTCCAAATTCATCCCGAACTCTTAGAATTAGTCAAATGCATTGGTTTGTCAAACATTCTTACCCTAGAAACAGTAACAAAGCTGTTTACTGCTTTGAATCAATGTTTTCTCGGTTTTAGCCTGTTTCGGGACAAAATGGGTAAAAGTGGTGTCTAAACACTGCAAATTCAACTCGAGCTCTTATAATTAGTCAAATGCATTGGATTGCTACATATTTTGACCCTAGAAAGAGTAACATAGCTGTTTACTACTTCGAATCAATGTTTTCTCTCGGTTTTAGCCTGTTTTCTCGGTTTATGCCTATTTTAGGATATAACGGGTTTAAGTATTGTCTAAACACTCCAAATTCATCCCGAACTCTTACAAGTAGTCAAATGCATTGGTTTGTCACACATTCTAACCCTAGAAACAGTAACAAAGCTGTTTACTGCTTTGAATCAATGTTTTCTCGGTTTTAGCCTGTTTCGGGACAAAATGGGTAAAAGTGGTGTCTAAACACTGCAAATTCAACTCGAGCTCTTATAATTAGTCAAATGCATTGGATTGCTACATATTTTGACCCTAGAAAGAGTAACATAGCTGTTTACTACTTTGAATCAATGTTTTCTCTCGGTTTTAGCCTGTTTTCTCGGTTTATGCCTATTTTAGGATATAACGGGTTTAAGTATTGTCTAAACACTCCAAATTCATCCCGAACTCTTACAAGTAGTCAAATGCATTGGTTTGTCACACATTCTAACCCTAGAAACAGTAACAAATCTTTTTACTACTTTGAATCAATGTTTTCTCGGTTTTAGCTTGTTTTGGGACAAAATGGGTATAATTGGTGTCTAAACACTCCAAATTCAACCCAAACTCTTATAATTAGTCAAATGCATTGGATTGTTACATATTTTGACCCTAGAAAGAGTAACAAAGCTGTTTATTGCTTCGAATCAATGTTTTCTCTCGGTTTTAGCCTGTTTTCTCGGTTTATGCCTATTTTGGGATATAACGGCTTTTAGTATTTTCTAAACACTCCAAATTCATCCCAAACTCTTAGAATTAGTCAAATGCATTGGTTTGTCAATCATTCTGACCCTAGAAACAGTAAGAAAGCTGTTTACTACTTTGAATCAATGTTTTCTCGGTTTTAGTCTATTTCGGGACAAAATGGATAAAAGTGGTGTCTAAACACTCCAAATTCAACTCGAGCTCTTATAATTAGTCAAATGCATTGGATTGCTACATATTTTGACCCTAGAAAGAGTAACATAGCTGTTTACTACTTCGAATCAATGTTTTCTCTCGGTTTTAGCCTGTTTTCTCGGTTTATGCCTATTTTAGGAAATAACGGGTTTAAGTATTGTCTAAACACTCCAAATTCATCCCGAACTGTTGGGATTTCAAGAGAGATGGCTCTTGACAAAGGAGAGACAACTCCCAAGGATTGAATCTCCTTATACCCACAACAAACTAGCTCATTCTCAAGGGGGAAGGAGAGGACATCAACTTGTGATGAACTCCCCACAAACAACCTCAATAGACCCCAAATACTAGATATAAATCGGATCTATGAGGAACAAACAGCCTAGTTTGAGACTTATCCTCTTCTAGTATCACAACACTCAAGTTTGTGTACTTAGGAGAAAGAGGATTAAGAATCAGTAATCTAGGCTATAGAAAACAGTAAATAAGGAAGATTTTAGGTGGATTTGAGAAGAGAATAGGCTGCCTTAAGGGCAGCCCCTAAATCGTTTACCCTAATCTCTCTACATTGGTGACATGAACAAGAACACAAGGTAGAGAGAGGAAAAATCGTTTCTCTTCTTTTATTCAATATTATTGTTGTGTTATTACATATGAGAGTGTATACAATGTAATATATGAGTACAAAATGTTATATGACCGTTAGAGAGAGAAGAAGGGAGATAGGGACATAAAGTGGTCTTCTCTTGGGCAAGACAATGGTGAAAGGGACAGCTCCTTCCTTCACCAACCAAAGGCCACGTGATTCTTCCTTCCCTTCCTTCCTTGTGCGCTTTTCCCTTCTTCTTCTTCCCATTGGCCTCTCTTTTCTTCTCTTCTTCCCATGGGCCTCTCTCTCTTGTAAGGCCTTGTTTTCCTTCTCTCAAACTCGGCCTTTCTCTTGTGAGGCCCCTTGGACCAAGCGCAGGCCGTACGGACGTAACAGGCCGAGACCGTACGGACGGGCCTGTACGGACGGGCCTGTACGGACGGACCTGTACGGACGGGCATCTTCATGGGCCTTCTCTTCCTGGTGTTCACGGCCTACCTGGCCGCTCACCGGACATGGGTCCGTTCACGGACACGGTACATGGTACCGGACACGGCCTTTACATGGCCTTTCCGGCCTTTCTTCTCTTCTTCCAAGGCTCGGCCTTACCGGCCTTTCTTCTCTTCTTCCAAGGCTCGGCCTTACCGGCCTCTCCTCCTTGGTACATTCTAATACTCCCCCGCACGCTTGATCGGCGGGACACCATGGGGACCAAAGATCAAGAGTGGAGTAGTGTAGTCTACCTCATTAAAAAAACCTCAACAAAGAAAACCTCTTGGGATAAAACTTTGTTAGAGGGAAAAAGAGTATAGCCTTCACTATCCATGATGTCCCTTGACCTTGGTTTATAAGGAACTAGCTCTCTTCTCTTCATGACTTGAACCGCTACTTCTCCTTAGCCCACCTTGCCTTTGGCACCTTCCTTATGATCTCCATCCTTGCACCTTTAGAATTTCTTTGAGGCTCTCATAGTCTCCTTTACCCTTTAAACAAGTGATAAAGAAGAAAAGTGTAAGTGTATGCTATGAGGAATATCAAAGTAAATTTCTATAAGTGTGACAATTTAAGAAAAATCATATGGAAGTGTAAAGACTAGCAATGGAACTAAAAATAATTAGGAATTTAAATAGAGTAGGGTTTAGAGCACAGCCTTTTGGTGTTTTGATGAATAGGAGGGAGAGAGTTGATCACTGTTGCGGTTTGGAATTCCTCCTTGAGACCGCTCCTACTCTAACCATGGTTTTTAAACCTGGTCAGTTTTATTTGTCAGACTGACACATGCCCACTGAATCGGACATAACTTTCGAACGGCTGCTCGGATTGGTATGATTCCACTTCCACTGGCAAGATGACTCTGTGGTCTCGAACTTTAATGAAGAACGCGGAAGCCGAATCGCAGTGGAAGGGTTTCGTCCGAGTCGATCTTTGAGACGCTTCGGCTGAGCTTTAAGTAAAGACTTTTGCTTGTGGCCGAGCAGAATCTGTGAGGTACGGTCTGAAGTCACTTGATCTCCCCCGTAACCTTTACTTGATGATGGGCTGAAACCTCATCACCTCAGTTGAAGCCTTGTGCATCACCGTTCTTGTGCACATCCAATCAACAGTTGAAACCTTGTGCATCACCTTTCCTAAAGACCATTGTGCACATCCGATCAACAACTTGGCACTAATACACATGTCCTTGGGCTGATTCATCACCTTCCACCAGCTCTCTCCACTAGAACTTCCTCCATAGCTTTATCTCTCTCGGTCAGCCTTAAATAGACCACCTCGCTCAAAAGAGTCTTCTGCTCTCCTCGGATGAGTCTAACCGCCGGAGTTTAATACCCAAAGCTTTATCTCTCTCGGTCAGCTTAATAGGTTACCTCGCTCAAAAGAGTCTTCTGCTCTCCTCGGGTAAACCTGACCGCCGGAGTTTATTACTATGGTGGTGAAACGTGTGGTCTAAGAAGCTTGATGGCCATTGGTTCTAACTCCAAGCATTGTGCTGCGCCTTCTCATGGCTTCTTTGTAGCCTTCAACCTCGCCACTTCTTCTTGAGATAGCAAGTGAGCTCCACACAATCTTCAAGTTTGAAACTGAAACCAAAATTTAATGGGACAGATTCTAAACAAGAGATTGTTAGGGGTTAGAGTATAGAGTGTAGAGTAGAGTATAGAGTGTAAATGGAGAATAAGTAACCAAAGAGAGTATAATAGAGTATATATATAAGAGAATGGGGGGTAGTATAAGATGGATGGAGTGTAGAATTGGACTCAAGAGTTCCAATGGACAGAGTTATACTCTGTTTTCTTGAGTTTGAGACAACTTTGACAGCCAAGAACAACCAACAAGACAATCTCTTTTGGTGCTTTAGTGGCTGAAACACATGGACCGATTGGAAAATTAATCTCTCCAACGGTTTAGACAAATTTCATGGTAGAATCACTTAAACAAAGTGTTCTCCAAGATCTTAAGGCTTTAGATCCACGAAAATAACATAAAGAAGATGCTTTTCGTGGTCACAAGCAAACAAGAAACAAAAGAGCCTTTGGAACACCCTATTGTCCATCGGTTAAAACAAAGCATTCTTGGACCAGCTTTAATCTCTTTGACCAAGCAGACCATATATGCGAAAAACAAGGTCTCTCTCTTCCTCAAGCGTGAATCCTAACCATGAACACAACCGATTTGCTCATTAGTTCATCACTACCTCATTTTGTACCCAACTTTCACCAAATCGGTAAAGCTTAAGAATGAGGCTTTTAAAGCTTAAGGATGGGGCTGTAAAATCGATTTCTCTTTACACACTTGGTCTACAAGTTCTAACAAGACAAGAGACCAAGCTTACTCAACATTGAGCTGTTAGAGAATCGTTTTTAACAACAAAAGCAAAGTTAAAGCTTTAAAGAACAAGGCTAAGCGAATTAACACTTAAGCAAAGTTTAAAACTTTCACTAAGCTATCTCCTAAGAGATTTAAACCTTGAGAACGAGTTTGAATCACCAAGAACAGAACCTGGGCTCTGATACCATGTTGGGATTTCAAGAGAGATGGCTCTTGACAAAGGAGAGACAACTCCCAAGGATTGAATCTCCTTATACCCACAACAAACTAGCTCATTCTCAAGGGGGAAGGAGAGGACATCAACTTGTGATGAACTCCCCACAAACAACCTCAATAGACCCCAAATACTAGATATAAATCGGATCTATGAGGAACAAACAGCCTAGTTTGAGACTTATCCTCTTCTAGTATCACAACACTCAAGTTTGTGTACTTAGGAGAAAGAGGATTAAGAATCAGTAATCTAGGCTATAGAAAACAGTAAATAAGGAAGATTTTAGGTGGATTTGAGAAGAGAATAGGCTGCCTTAAGGGCAGCCCCTAAATCGTTTACCCTAATCTCTCTACATTGGTGACATGAACAAGAACACAAGGTAGAGAGAGGAAAAATCGTTTCTCTTCTTTTATTCAATATTATTGTTGTGTTATTACATATGAGAGTGTATACAATGTAATATATGAGTACAAAATGTTATATGACCGTTAGAGAGAGAAGAAGGGAGATAGGGACATAAAGTGGTCTTCTCTTGGGCAAGACAATGGTGAAAGGGACAGCTCCTTCCTTCACCAACCAAAGGCCACGTGATTCTTCCTTCCCTTCCTTCCTTGTGCGCTTTTCCCTTCTTCTTCTTCCCATTGGCCTCTCTTTTCTTCTCTTCTTCCCATGGGCCTCTCTCTCTTGTAAGGCCTTGTTTTCCTTCTCTCAAACTCGGCCTTTCTCTTGTGAGGCCCCTTGGACCAAGCGCAGGCCGTACGGACGTAACAGGCCGAGACCGTACGGACGGGCCTGTACGGACGGGCCTGTACGGACGGACCTGTACGGACGGGCATCTTCATGGGCCTTCTCTTCCTGGTGTTCACGGCCTACCTGGCCGCTCACCGGACATGGGTCCGTTCACGGACACGGTACATGGTACCGGACACGGCCTTTACATGGCCTTTCCGGCCTTTCTTCTCTTCTTCCAAGGCTCGGCCTTACCGGCCTTTCTTCTCTTCTTCCAAGGCTCGGCCTTACCGGCCTCTCCTCCTTGGTACATTCTAATACGAACTCTTACAAGTAGTCAAATGCATTGGTTTGTCACACATTCTAACCCTAGAAACAGTAACAAATCTTTTTACTACTTTGAATCAATGTTTTCTCGGTTTTAGCTTGTTTTGGGACAAAATGGGTATAATTGGTGTCTAAACACTCCAAATTCAACCCAAACTCTTATAATTAGTCAAATGCATTGGATTGTTACATATTTTGACCCTAGAAAGAGTAACAAAGCTGTTTATTGCTTCGAATCAATGTTTTCTCTCGGTTTTAGCCTGTTTTCTCGGTTTATGCCTATTTTGGGATATAACGGCTTTTAGTGTTGTCTAAACACTCCAAATTCATCCCGAACTCTTAGAATTAATCAAATGCATTGGTTTGTCAATCATTCTGACCCTAGAAACAGTAAGAAAGCTGTTTACTACTTTGAATCAATCTTTTCTCGGTTTTAGTCTATTTCGGGACAAAATGGATAGAAGTGGTGTCTAAACACTCCAAATTCAACTCGAGCTCTTATAATTAGTCAAATGCATTGGATTGCTACATATTTTGACCCTAGAAAGAGTAACATAGCTGTTTACTACTTCGAATCAATGTTTTCTCTCGGTTTTAGCCTGTTTTCTTGGTTTATGCCTATTTTAGGATATAACGGGTTTAAGTATTGTCTAAACACTCCAAATTCATCCCGAACTCTTACAATTAGTCAAATGTATTGGTTTGTCACACATTCTAACCCTAGAAACAGTAACAAATCTTTTTACTACTTTGAATCAATGTTTTCTCGGTTTTAGCCTGTTTCGGGACAAAATGGGTATAATTGGTGTCTAAATACTCCAAATTCAACACAAACTCTTATAATTAGTCAAATGCATTGGATTGTTACATATTTTGACCCTAGAAAGAGTAACAAAGCTGTTTATTGCTTAGAATCAATGTTTTCTCTCGGTTGTAGCCTGTTTTCTCGGTTTATGCCTATTTTGGGATATAACGGCTTTTAGTGTTGTCTAAACACTCCAAATTCATCCCGAACTCTTAGAATTAGTCAAATGCATTGGTTTGTCAAACATTCTTACCCTAGAAACAGTAACAAAGCTGTTTACTGCTTTGAATCAATGTTTTCTCGGTTTTAGCCTGTTTCGGGACAAAATGGGTAAAAGTGGTGTCTAAACACTGCAAATTCAACTCGAGCTCTTATAATTAGTCAAACGCATTGGATTGCTACATATTTTGACCCTAGAAAGAGTAACATAGCTGTTTACTACTTCGAATCAATGTTTTCTCTCGGTTTTAGCCTGTTTTCTCGGTTTATGCCTATTTTAGGATATAACGGGTTTAAGTATTGTCTAAACACTCCAAATTCATCCCGAACTCTTACAAGTAGTCAAATGCATTGGTTTGTCACACATTCTAACCCTAGAAACAGTAACAAAGCTGTTTACTGCTTTGAATCAATGTTTTCTCGGTTTTAGCCTGTTTCGGGACAAAATGGGTAAAAGTGGTGTCTAAACACTGCAAATTCAACTCGAGCTCTTATAATTAGTCAAATGCATTGGATTGCTACATATTTTGACCCTAGAAAGAGTAACATAGCTGTTTACTACTTCGAATCAATGTTTTCTCTCGGTTTTAGCCTGTTTTCTCGGTTTATGCCTATTTTAGGATATAACGGGTTTAAGTATTGTCTAAACACTCCAAATTCATCCCGAACTCTTACAAGTAGTCAAATGCATTGGTTTGTCACACATTCTAACCCTAGAAACAGTAAAAAATCTTTTTACTACTTTGAATCAATGTTTTCTCGGTTTTAGCTTGTTTTGGGACAAAATGGGTATAATTGGTGTCTAAACACTCCAAATTCAACCCAAACTCTTATAATTAGTCAAATGCATTGGATTGTTACATATTTTGACCCTAGAAAGAGTAACAAAGCTGTTTATTGCTTCGAATCAATGTTTTCTCTCGGTTTTAGCCTTTTTTCTCGGTTTATGCCTATTTTGGGATATAACGGCTTTTAGTATTGTCTAAACACTCCAAATTCATCCCAAACTCTTAGAATTAGTCAAATGCATTGGTTTGTCAATCATTCTGACCCTAGAAACAGTAAGAAAGCTGTTTACTACTTTGAATCAATGTTTTCTCGGTTTTAGTCTATTTCGGGACAAAATGGATAAAAGTGGTGTCTAAACACTCCAAATTCAACTCGAGCTCTTATAATTAGTCAAATGCATTGGATTGCTACATATTTTGACCCTAGAAAGAGTAACATAGCTGTTTACTACTTCGAATCAATGTTTTCTCTCGGGTTTAGCCTGTTTTCTCGGTTTATGCCTATTTTAGGATATAACGGGTTTAAGTATTGTCTAAACACTCCAAATTCATCCCGAACTCTTACAAGTAGTCAAATGCATTGGTTTGTCACACATTCTAACCCTAGAAACAGTAACAAATCTTTTTACTACTTTGAATCAATGTTTTCTCGGTTTTAGCTTGTTTTGGGACAAAATGGGTATAATTGGTGTCTAAACACTCCAAATTCAACCCAAACTCTTATAATTAGTCAAATGCATTGGATTGTTACATATTTTGACCCTAGAAAGAGTAACAAAGCTGTTTATTGCTTCGAATCAATGTTTTCTCTCGGTTTTAGCCTGTTTTCTCGGTTTATGCCTATTTTGGGATATAACGGCTTTTAGTATTATCTAAACACTCCAAATTCATCCCAAACTCTTAGAATTAGTCAAATGCATTGGTTTGTCAATCATTCTGACCCTAGAAACAGTAAGAAAGCTGTTTACTACTTTGAATCAATGTTTTCTCGGTTTTAGTCTATTTCGGGACAAAATGGATAAAAGTGGTGTCTAAACACTCCAAATTCAACTCGAGCTCTTATAATTAGTCAAATGCATTGGATTGCTACATATTTTGACCCTAGAAAGAGTAACATAGCTGTTTACTACTTCGAATCAATGTTTTCTCTCGGTTTTAGCCTGTTTTCTCGGTTTATGCCTATTTTAGGATATAACGGGTTTAAGTATTGTCTAAACACTCCAAATTCATCCCGAACTCTTACAATTAGTCAAATGCATTGGTTTGTCACACATTCTAACCCTAGAAACAGTAACAAATCTTTTTACTACTTTGAATCAATGTTTTCTCGGTTTTAGCCTGTTTCGGGACAAAATGGGTATAATTGGCGTCTAAATACTCCAAATTCAACACAAACTCTTATAATTAGTCAAATGGATTGGATTGTTACATATTTTGACCCTAGAAAGAGTAACAAAGCTGTTTATTGCTTAGAATCAATGTTTTCTCTCGGTTTTAGCCTGTTTTCTCGGTTTATGCCTATTTTGGGATATAACGGCTTTTAGTGTTGTCCAAACACTCCAAATTCATCCCGAACTCATAGAATTAGTCAAATGCATTGGTTTGTCAAACAACAACTAAGAGATCCATTCGAGGAACACGGGGACTAGTTGACGTAATCAGCCTCCAAATATTCTGACCCTAGAAACAGTAACAAAGCTGTTTACTGCTTTGAATCAATGTTTTCTCGGTTTTCGTCTGTTTCGGGACAAAATGGGTAAAAGTGGTGTCTAAACACTCCAAATTCAACTCGAGCTCTTATAATTAGTCAAATGCATTGGATTGCTACATATTTTGACCCTAGAAAGAGTAACATAGGTGTTTATTGCTTCGAATCAATGTTTTCTCTCGGTTTTAGCCTGTTTTCTCGGTTTATGCCTATTTTAGGATATAACGGGTTTAAGTATTGTCTAAACACTCCAAATTCATCCCGAACTCTTACAATTAGTCAAATGCATTTGTTTGTCACACATTCTAACCCTAGAAACAGTAACAAATCTTTTTACTACTTTGAATCAATGTTTTCTCGGTTTTAGCCTGTTTCGGGACAAAATGGGTATAATTGGTGTCTAAAGACTCCAAATTCAACACAAAGTCTTATAATTAGTCAAATGCATTGGATTGTTACATATTTTGACCCTAGAAAGAGTAACAAAGCTGTTTATTGCTTCGAATCAATGTTTTCTCTCGGTTTTAGCCTGTTTTCTCGGTTTATGCCTATTTTGGGATATAACGGCTTTTAGTATTGTCTAAACACTCCAAATTCATCCCAAACTCTTAGAATTAGTCAAATGCATTGGTTTGTCAATCATTCTGACCCTAGAAACAGTAAGAAAGCTGTTTACTACTTTGAATCAATGTTTTCTCGGTTTTAGTCTATTTCGGGACAAAATGGATAAAAGTGGTGTCTAAACACTCTAAATTCAACTCGAGCTCTTATAATTAGTCAAATGCATTGGATTGCTACATATTTTGACCCAAGAAAGAGTAACATAGCTGTTTACTACTTCGAATCAATGTTTTCTCTCGGTTTTAGCCTGTTTTCTCGGTTTATGCCTATTTTAGGATATAACGGGTTTAAGTATTGTCTAAACACTCCAAATTCATCCCGAACTCTTACAAGTAGTCAAATGCATTGGTTTGTCACACATTCTAACCCTAGAAACAGTAACAAATCTTTTTACTACTTTGAATCAATGTTTTCTCGGTTTTAGCTTGTTTTGGGACAAAATGGGTATAATTGGTGTCTAAACACTCCAAATTCAACCCAAACTCTTATAATTAGTCAAATGCATTGGATTGTTACATATTTTGACCCTAGAAAGAGTAACAAAGCTGTTTATTGCTTAGAATCAATGTTTTCTCTCGGTTTTAGCCTGTTTTCTCGGTTTATGCCTATTTTGGGATATAACGGCTTTTAGTGTTGTCTAAACACTCCAAATTCATCCCGAACTCTTAGAATTAGTCAAATGCATTGGTTTGTCAAACATTCTTACCCTAGAAACAGTAACAAAGCTGTTTACTGCTTTGAATCAATGTTTTCTCGGTTTTAGCCTGTTTCGGGACAAAATGGGTAAAAGTGGTGTCTAAACACTGCAAATTCAACTTGAGCTCTTATAATTAGTCAAATGCATTGGTTTGTCACACATTCTAACCCTAGAGACAGTAACAAATCTTTTTACTACTTTGAATCAATGTTTTCTCGGTTTTAGCCTGTTTCGGGACAAAATGGGTATAATTGGTGTCTAAATACTCCAAATTCAACACAAACTCTTATAATTAGTCAAATGCATTGGATTGTTACATATTTTGACCCTAGAAAGAGTAACAAAGCTGTTTATTGCTTAGAATCAATGTTTTCTCTCGGTTTTAGCCTGTTTTCTAGGTTTATGCCTATTTTGGGATATAACGGCTTTTAGTGTTGTCTAAACACTCCAAATTCATCCCGAACTCTTAGAATTAGTCAAATGCATTGGTTTGTCAAACATTCTTACCCTAGAAACAGTAACAAAGCTGTTTACTGTTTTGAATCAATGTTTTCTCGGTTTTAGCCTGTTTCGGGACAAAATGGGTAAAAGTGGTGTCTAAACACTGCAAATTCAACTCGAGCTCTTATAATTAGTCAAATGCATTGGATTGCTACATATTTTGACCCTAGAAAGAGTAACATAGCTGTTTACTACTTCGAATCAATGTTTTCTCTCGGTTTTAGCCTGTTTTCTCGGTTTATGCCTATTTTAGGATATAACGGGTTTAAGTATTGTCTAAACACTCCAAATTCATCCCGAACTCTTACAAGTAGTCAAATGCATTGGTTTGTCACACATTCTAACCCTAGAAACAGTAACAAATCTTTTTACTACTTTGAATCAATGTTTTCTCGGTTTTAGCTTGTTTTGGGACAAAATGGGTATAATTGGTGTCTAAACACTCCAAATTCAACCCAAACTCTTATAATTAGTCAAATGCATTGGATTGTTACATATTTTGACCCTAGAAAGAGTAACAAAGCTGTTTATTGCTTCGAATCAATGTTTTCTCTCGGTTTTAGCCTGTTTTCTCGGTTTATGCCTATTTTGGGATATAACGGCTTTTAGTGTTGTCTAAACACTCCAAATTCATCCCGAACTCTTAGAATTAGTCAAATGCATTGGTTTGTCAAACATTCTTACCCTAGAAACAGTAACAAAGCTGTTTACTGCTTTGAATCAATGTTTTCTCGGTTTTAGCCTGTTTCGGGACAAAATGGGTAAAAGTGGTGTCTAAACACTGCAAATTCAACACAAAGTCTTATAATTAGTCAAATGCATTGGATTGTTACATATTTTGACCCTAGAAAGAGTAACAAAGCTGTTTATTGCTTCGAATCAATGTTTTCTCTCGGTTTTAGCCTGTTTTCTCGGTTTATGCCTATTTTGGGATATAACGGCTTTTAGTATTGTCTAAACACTCCAAATTCATCCCAAACTCTTAGAATTAGTCAAATGCATTGGTTTATCAATCATTCTGACCCTAGAAACAGTAAGAAAGCTGTTTACTACTTTGAATCAATGTTTTCTCGGTTTTAGTCTATTTCGGGACAAAATGGATAAAAGTGGTGTCTAAACACTCCAAATTCAACTCGAGCTCTTATAATTAGTCAAATGCATTGGATTGCTACATATTTTGACCCAAGAAAGAGTAACATAGCTGTTTACTACTTCGAATCAATGTTTTCTCTCGGTTTTAGCCTGTTTTCTCGGTTTATGCCTATTTTAGGATATAACGGGTTTAAGTATTGTCTAAACACTCCAAATTCATCCCGAACTCTTACAAGTAGTCAAATGCATTGGTTTGTCACACATTCTAACCCTAGAAACAGTAACAAATCTTTTTACTACTTTGAATCAATGTTTTCTCGGTTTTAGCTTGTTTTGGGACAAAATGGGTATAATTGGTGTCTAAACACTCCAAATTCAACCCAAACTCTTATAATTAGTCAAATGCATTGGATTGTTACATATTTTGACCCTAGAAAGAGTAACAAAGCTGTTTATTGCTTAGAATCAATGTTTTCTCTCGGTTTTAGCCTGTTTTCTCGGTTTATGCCTATTTTGGGATATAACGGCTTTTAGTGTTGTCTAAACACTCCAAATTCATCCCGAACTCTTAGAATTAGTCAAATGCATTGGTTTGTCAAACATTCTTACCCTAGAAACAGTAATAAAGCTGTTTACTGCTTTGAATCAATGTTTTCTCGGTTTTAGCCTGTTTCGGGACAAAATGGGTAAAAGTGGTGTCTAAACACTGCAAATTCAACTTGAGCTCTTATAATTAGTCAAATGCATTGGATTGCTACATATTTTGACCCTAGAAAGAGTAACATAGCTGTTTACTACTTCGAATCAAAGTTTTCTCTCGGTTTTAGCCTGTTTTCTTGGTTTATGCCTATTTTAGGATATAACGGGTTTAAGTATTGTCTAAACACTCCAAATTCATCCCGAACTCTTACAATTAGTCAAATGCATTGGTTTGTCACACATTCTAACCCTAGAGACAGTAACAAATCTTTTTACTACTTTGAATCAATGTTTTCTCGGTTTTAGCCTGTTTCGGGACAAAATGGGTTTAATTGGTGTCTAAACACTCCAAATTCAACCCAAACTCTTATAATTAGTCAAATGCATTGGATTGTTACATATTTTGACCCTAGAAAGAGTAACAAAGCTGTTTATTGCTTCGAATCAATGTTTTCTCTCGGTTTTAGCCTGTTTTCTCGGTTTATGCCTATTTTGGGATATAACGGCTTTTAGTGTTGTCTAAACACTCCAAATTCATCCCGAACTCTTAGAATTAGTCAAATGCATTGGTTTGTCAAACATTCTTACCCTAGAAACAGTAACAAAGCTGTTTACTGCTTTGAATCAATGTTTTCTCGGTTTTAGCCTGTTTCGGGACAAAATGGGTAAAAGTGGTGTCTAAACACTGCAAATTCAACTTGAGCTCTTATAATTAGTCAAATGCATTGGTTTGTCACACATTCTAACCCTAGAGACAGTAACAAATCTTTTTACTACTTTGAATCAATGTTTTCTCGGTTTTAGCCTGTTTCGGGACAAAATGGGTATAATTGGTGTCTAAATACTCCAAATTCAACACAAACTCTTATAATTAGTCAAATGCATTGGATTGTTACATATTTTGACCCTAGAAAGAGTAACAAAGCTGTTTATTGCTTAGAATCAATGTTTTCTCTCTGTTTTAGCCTGTTTTCTCGGTTTATGCCTATTTTGGGATATAACGGCTTTTAGTGTTGTCTAAACACTCCAAATTCATCCCGAACTCTTAGAATTAGTCAAATGCATTGGTTTGTCAAACATTCTTACCCTAGAAACAGTAACAAAGCTGTTTACTGTTTTGAATCAATGTTTTCTCGGTTTTAGCCTGTTTCGGGACAAAATGGGTAAAAGTGGTGTCTAAACACTGCAAATTCAACTCGAGCTCTTATAATTAGTCAAATGCATTGGATTGCTACATATTTTGACCCTAGAAAGAGTAACATAGCTGTTTACTACTTCGAATCAATGTTTTCTCTCGGTTTTAGCCTGTTTTCTCGGTTTATGCCTATTTTAGGATATAACGGGTTTAAGTATTGTCTAAACACTCCAAATTCATCCCGAACTCTTACAAGTAGTCAAATGCATTGGTTTGTCACACATTCTAACCCTAGAAACAGTAACAAATCTTTTTACTACTTTGAATCAATGTTTTCTCGGTTTTAGCTTGTTTTGGGACAAAATGGGTATAATTGGTGTCTAAACACTCCAAATTCAACCCAAACTCTTATAATTAGTCAAATGCATTGGATTGTTACATATTTTGACCCTAGAAAGAGTAACAAAGCTGTTTATTGCTTAGAATCAATGTTTTCTCTCGGTTTTAGCCTGTTTTCTCGGTTTATGCCTATTTTGGGATATAACGGCTTTTAGTGTTGTCTAAACACTCCAAATTCATCCCGAACTCTTAGAATTAGTCAAATGCATTGGTTTGTCAAACATTCTTACCCTAGAAACAGTAACAAAGCTGTTTACTGTTTTGAATCAATGTTTTCTCGGTTTTAGCCTGTTTCGGGACAAAATGGGTAAAAGTGGTGTCTAAACACTGCAAATTCAACTCGAGCTCTTATAATTAGTCAAATGCATTGGATTGCTACATATTTTGACCCTAGAAAGAGTAACATAGCTGTTTACTACTTCGAATCAATGTTTTCTCTCGGTTTTAGCCTGTTTTCTCGGTTTATGCCTATTTTAGGATATAACGGGTTTAAGTATTGTCTAAACACTCCAAATTCATCCCGAACTCTTACAAGTAGTCAAATGCATTGGTTTGTCACACATTCTAACCCTAGAAACAGTAACAAATCTTTTTACTACTTTGAATCAATGTTTTCTCGGTTTTAGCTTGTTTTGGGACAAAATGGGTATAATTGGTGTCTAAACACTCCAAATTCAACCCAAACTCTTATAATTAGTCAAATGCATTGGATTGTTACATATTTTGACCCTAGAAAGAGTAACAAAGCTGTTTATTGCTTCGAATCAATGTTTTCTCTCGGTTTTAGCCTGTTTTCTCGGTTTATGCCTATTTTGGGATATAACGGCTTTTAGTGTTGTCTAAACACTCCAAATTCATCCCGAACTCTTAGAATTAGTCAAATGCATTGGTTTGTCAAACATTCTTACCCTAGAAACAGTAACAAAGCTGTTTACTGCTTTGAATCAATGTTTTCTCGGTTTTAGCCTGTTTCGGGACAAAATGGGTATAATTGGTGTCTAAATACTCCAAATTCAACACAAACTCTTATAATTAGTCAAATGCATTGGATTGTTACATATTTTGACCCTAGAAAGAGTAACAAAGCTGTTTATTGCTTAGAATCAATGTTTTCTCTCGGTTTTAGCCTGTTTTCTCGGTTTATGCCAATTTTGGGATATAACGGCTTTTAGTGTTGTCTAAACACTCCAAATTCATCCCGAACTCTTAGAATTAGTCAAATGCATTGGTTTGTCAAACATTCTTACCCTAGAAACAGTAACAAAGCTGTTTACTGTTTTGAATCAATGTTTTCTCGGTTTTAGCCTGTTTCGGGACAAAATGGGTAAAAGTGGTGTCTAAACACTGCAAATTCAACTCGAGCTCTTATAATTAGTCAAATGCATTGGATTGCTACATATTTTGACCCTAGAAAGAGTAACATAGCTGTTTACTACTTCGAATCAATGTTTTCTCTCGGTTTTAGCCTGTTTTCTCGGTTTATGCCTATTTTAGGATATAACGGGTTTAAGTATTGTCTAAACACTCCAAATTCATCCCGAACTCTTACAAGTAGTCAAATGCATTGGTTTGTCACACATTCTAACCCTAGAAACAGTAACAAATCTTTTTACTACTTTGAATCAATGTTTTCTCGGTTTTAGCTTGTTTTGGGACAAAATGGGTATAATTGGTGTCTAAACACTCCAAATTCAACCCAAACTCTTATAATTAGTCAAATGCATTGGATTGTTACATATTTTGACCCTAGAAAGAGTAACAAAGCTGTTTATTGCTTCGAATCAATGTTTTCTCTCGGTTTTAGCCTGTTTTCTCGGTTTATGCCTATTTTGGGATATAACGGCTTTTAGTGTTGTCTAAACACTCCAAATTCATCCCGAACTCTTAGAATTAGTCAAATGCATTGGTTTGTCAACCATTCTGACCCTAGAAACAGTAAGAAAGCTGTTTACTACTTTGAATCAATGTTTTCTCGGTTTTAGTCTATTTCGGGACAAAATGGATAAAAGTGGTGTCTAAACACTCCAAATTCAACTCGAGCTCTTATAATTAGTCAAATGCATTGGATTGCTACATATTTTGACCCAAGAAAGAGTAACATAGCTGTTTACTACTTCGAATCAATGTTTTCTCTCGGTTTTAGCCTGTTTTCTCGGTTTATGCCTATTTTAGGATATAACGGGTTTAAGTATTGTCTAAACACTCCAAATTCATCCCGAACTCTTACAAGTAGTCAAATGCATTGGTTTGTCACACATTCTAACCCTAGAAACAGTAACAAATCTTTTTACTACTTTGAATCAATGTTTTCTCGGTTTTAGCTTGTTTTGGGACAAAATGGGTATAATTGGTGTCTAAACACTCCAAATTCAACCCAAACTCTTATAATTAGTCAAATGCATTGGATTGTTACATATTTTGACCCTAGAAAGAGTAACAAAGCTGTTTATTGCTTAGAATCAATGTTTTCTCTCGGTTTTAGCCTGTTTTCTCGGTTTATGCCTATTTTGGGATATAACGGCTTTTAGTGTTGTCTAAACACTCCAAATTCATCCCGAACTCTTAGAATTAGTCAAATGCATTGGTTTGTCAAACATTCTTACCCTAGAAACAGTAACAAAGCTGTTTACTGCTTTGAATCAATGTTTTCTCGGTTTTAGCCTGTTTCGGGACAAAATGGGTAAAAGTGGTGTCTAAACACTGCAAATTCAACTTGAGCTCTTATAATTAGTCAAATGCATTGGATTGCTACATATTTTGACCCTAGAAAGAGTAACATAGCTGTTTACTACTTCGAATCAATGTTTTCTCTCGGTTTTAGCCTGTTTTCTTGGTTTATGCCTATTTTAGGATATAACGGGTTTAAGTATTGTCTAAACACTCCAAATTCATCCCGAACTCTTACAATTAGTCAAATGCATTGGTTTGTCACACATTCTAACCCTAGAGACAGTAACAAATCTTTTTACTACTTTGAATCAATGTTTTCTCGGTTTTAGCCTGTTTCGGGACAAAATGGGTATAATTGGTGTCTAAACACTCCAAATTCAACCCAAACTCTTATAATTAGTCAAATGCATTGGATTGTTACATATTTTGACCCTAGAAAGAGTAACAAAGCTGTTTATTGCTTCGAATCAATGTTTTCTCTCGGTTTTAGCCTGTTTTCTCGGTTTATGCCTATTTTGGGATATAACGGCTTTTAGTGTTGTCTAAACACTCCAAATTCATCCCGAACTCTTAGAATTAGTCAAATGCATTGGTTTGTCAAACATTCTTACCCTAGAAACAGTAACAAAGCTGTTTACTGCTTTGAATCAATGTTTTCTCGGTTTTAGCCTGTTTCGGGACAAAATGGGTAAAAGTGGTGTCTAAACACTGCAAATTCAACTTGAGCTCTTATAATTAGTCAAATGCATTGGTTTGTCACACATTCTAACCCTAGAGACAGTAACAAATCTTTTTACTACTTTGAATCAATGTTTTCTCGGTTTTAGCCTGTTTCGGGACAAAATGGGAATAATTGGTGTCTAAATACTCCAAATTCAACACAAACTCTTATAATTAGTCAAATGCATTGGATTGTTACATATTTTGACCCTAGAAAGAGTAACAAAGCTGTTTATTGCTTAGAATCAATGTTTTCTCTCGGTTTTAGCCTGTTTTCTCGGTTTATGCCTATTTTGGGATATAACGGCTTTTAGTGTTGTCTAAACACTCCAAATTCATCCCGAACTCTTAGAATTAGTCAAATGCATTGGTTTGTCAAACATTCTTACCCTAGAAACAGTAACAAAGCTGTTTACTGTTTTGAATCAATGTTTTCTCGGTTTTAGCCTGTTTCGGGACAAAATGGGTAAAAGTGGTGTCTAAACACTGCAAATTCAACTCGAGCTCTTATAATTAGTCAAATGCATTGGATTGCTACATATTTTGACCCTAGAAAGAGTAACATAGCTGTTTACTACTTCGAATCAATGTTTTCTCTCGGTTTTAGCCTGTTTTCTCGGTTTATGCCTATTTTAGGATATAACGGGTTTAAGTATTGTCTAAACACTCCAAATTCATCCCGAACTCTTACAAGTAGTCAAATGCATTGGTTTGTCACACATTCTAACCCTAGAAACAGTAACAAATCTTTTTACTACTTTGAATCAATGTTTTCTCGGTTTTAGCTTGTTTTGGGACAAAATGGGTATAATTGGTGTCTAAACACTCCAAATTCAACCCAAACTCTTATAATTAGTCAAATGCATTGGATTGTTACATATTTTGACCCTAGAAAGAGTAACAAAGCTGTTTATTGCTTAGAATCAATGTTTTCTCTCGGTTTTAGCCTGTTTTCTCGGTTTATGCCTATTTTGGGATATAACGGCTTTTAGTGTTGTCTAAACACTCCAAATTCATCCCGAACTCTTAGAATTAGTCAAATGCATTGGTTTGTCAAACATTCTTACCCTAGAAACAGTAACAAAGCTGTTTACTGTTTTGAATCAATGTTTTCTCGGTTTTAGCCTGTTTCGGGACAAAATGGGTAAAAGTGGTGTCTAAACACTGCAAATTCAACTCGAGCTCTTATAATTAGTCAAATGCATTGGATTGCTACATATTTTGACCCTAGAAAGAGTAACATAGCTGTTTACTACTTCGAATCAATGTTTTCTCTCGGTTTTAGCCTGTTTTCTCGGTTTATGCCTATTTTAGGATATAACGGGTTTAAGTATTGTCTAAACACTCCAAATTCATCCCGAACTCTTACAAGTAGTCAAATGCATTGGTTTGTCACACATTCTAACCCTAGAAACAGTAACAAATCTTTTTACTACTTTGAATCAATGTTTTCTCGGTTTTAGCTTGTTTTGGGACAAAATGGGTATAATTGGTGTCTAAACACTCCAAATTCAACCCAAACTCTTATAATTAGTCAAATGCATTGGATTGTTACATATTTTGACCCTAGAAAGAGTAACAAAGCTGTTTATTGCTTCGAATCAATGTTTTCTCTCGGTTTTAGCCTGTTTTCTCGGTTTATGCCTATTTTGGGATATAACGGCTTTTAGTGTTGTCTAAACACTCCAAATTCATCCCGAACTCTTAGAATTAGTCAAATGCATTGGTTTGTCAAACATTCTTACCCTAGAAACAGTAACAAAGCTGTTTACTGCTTTGAATCAATGTTTTCTCGGTTTTAGCCTGTTTCGGGACAAAATGGGTATAATTGGTGTCTAAATACTCCAAATTCAACACAAACTCTTATAATTAGTCAAATGCATTGGATTGTTACATATTTTGACCCTAGAAAGAGTAACAAAGCTGTTTATTGCTTAGAATCAATGTTTTCTCTCGGTTTTAGCCTGTTTTCTCGGTTTATGCCTATTTTGGGATATAACGGCTTTTAGTGTTGTCTAAACACTCCAAATTCATCCCGAACTCTTAGAATTAGTCAAATGCATTGGTTTGTCAAACATTCTTACCCTAGAAACAGTAACAAAGCTGTTTACTGTTTTGAATCAATGTTTTCTCGGTTTTAGCCTGTTTCGGGACAAAATGGGTAAAAGTGGTGTCTAAACACTGCAAATTCAACTCGAGCTCTTATAATTAGTCAAATGCATTGGATTGCTACATATTTTGACCCTAGAAAGAGTAACATAGCTGTTTACTACTTCGAATCAATGTTTTCTCTCGGTTTTAGCCTGTTTTCTCGGTTTATGCCTATTTTAGGATATAACGGGTTTAAGTATTGTCTAAACACTCCAAATTCATCCCGAACTCTTACAAGTAGTCAAATGCATTGGTTTGTCACACATTCTAACCCTAGAAACAGTAACAAATCTTTTTACTACTTTGAATCAATGTTTTCTCGGTTTTAGCTTGTTTTGGGACAAAATGGGTATAATTGGTGTCTAAACACTCCAAATTCAACCCAAACTCTTATAATTAGTCAAATGCATTGGATTGTTACATATTTTGACCCTAGAAAGAGTAACAAAGCTGTTTATTGCTTAGAATCAATGTTTTCTCTCGGTTTTAGCCTGTTTTCTCGGTTTATGCCTATTTTGGGATATAACGGCTTTTAGTGTTGTCTAAACACTCCAAATTCATCCCGAAGTCTTAGAATTAGTCAAATGCATTGGTTTGTCAAACATTCTTACCCTAGAAACAGTAACAAAGCTGTTTACTGCTTTGAATCAATGTTTTCTCGGTTTTAGCCTGTTTCGGGACAAAATGGGTAAAAGTGGTGTCTAAACACTGCAAATTCAACTTGAGCTCTTATAATTAGTCAAATGCATTGGTTTGTCACACATTCTAACCCTAGAGACAGTAACAAATCTTTTTACTACTTTGAATCAATGTTTTCTCGGTTTTAGCCTGTTTCGGGACAAAATGGGTATAATTGGTGTCTAAATACTCCAAATTCAACACAAACTCTTATAATTAGTCAAATGCATTGGATTGTTACATATTTTGACCCTAGAAAGAGTAACAAAGCTGTTTATTGCTTAGAATCAATGTTTTCTCTCGGTTTTAGCCTGTTTTCTCGGTTTATGCCTATTTTGGGATATAACGGCTTTTAGTGTTGTCTAAACACTCCAAATTCATCCCGAACTCTTAGAATTAGTCAAATGCATTGGTTTGTCAAACATTCTTACCCTAGAAACAGTAACAAAGCTGTTTACTGTTTTGAATCAATGTTTTCTCGGTTTTAGCCTGTTTCGGGACAAAATGGGTAAAAGTGGTGTCTAAACACTGCAAATTCAACTCGAGCTCTTATAATTAGTCAAATGCATTGGATTGCTACATATTTTGACCCTAGAAAGAGTAACATAGCTGTTTACTACTTCGAATCAATGTTTTCTCTCGGTTTTAGCCTGTTTTCTCGGTTTATGCCTATTTTAGGATATAACGGGTTTAAGTATTGTCTAAACACTCCAAATTCATCCCGAACTCTTACAAGTAGTCAAATGCATTGGTTTGTCACACATTCTAACCCTAGAAACAGTAACAAATCTTTTTACTACTTTGAATCAATGTTTTCTCGGTTTTAGCTTGTTTTGGGACAAAATGGGTATAATTGGTGTCTAAACACTCCAAATTCAACCCAAACTCTTATAATTAGTCAAATGCATTGGATTGTTACATATTTTGACCCTAGAAAGAGTAACAAAGCTGTTTATTGCTTAGAATCAATGTTTTCTCTCGGTTTTAGCCTGTTTTCTCGGTTTATGCCTATTTTGGGATATAACGGCTTTTAGTGTTGTCTAAACACTCCAAATTCATCCCGAACTCTTAGAATTAGTCAAATGCATTGGTTTGTCAAACATTCTTACCCTAGAAACAGTAACAAAGCTGTTTACTGTTTTGAATCAATGTTTTCTCGGTTTTAGCCTGTTTCGGGACAAAATGGGTAAAAGTGGTGTCTAAACACTGCAAATTCAACTCGAGCTCTTATAATTAGTCAAATGCATTGGATTGCTACATATTTTGACCCTAGAAAGAGTAACATAGCTGTTTACTACTTCGAATCAATGTTTTCTCTCGGTTTTAGCCTGTTTTCTCGGTTTATGCCTATTTTAGGATATAACGGGTTTAAGTATTGTCTAAACACTCCAAATTCATCCCGAACTCTTACAAGTAGTCAAATGCATTGGTTTGTCACACATTCTAACCCTAGAAACAGTAACAAATCTTTTTACTACTTTGAATCAATGTTTTCTCGGTTTTAGCTTGTTTTGGGACAAAATGGGTATAATTGGTGTCTAAACACTCCAAATTCAACCCAAACTCTTATAATTAGTCAAATGCATTGGATTGTTACATATTTTGACCCTAGAAAGAGTAACAAAGCTGTTTATTGCTTCGAATCAATATTTTCTCTCGGTTTTAGCCTGTTTTCTCCGTTTATGCCTATTTTGGGATATAACGGCTTTTAGTGTTGTCTAAACACTCCAAATTCATCCCGAACTCTTAGAATTAGTCAAATGCATTGGTTTGTCAAACATTCTTACCCTAGAAACAGTAACAAAGCTGTTTACTGCTTTGAATCAATGTTTTCTCGGTTTTAGCCTGTTTCGGGACAAAATGGGTATAATTGGTGTCTAAATACTCCAAATTCAACACAAACTCTTATAATTAGTCAAATGCATTGGATTGTTACATATTTTGACCCTAGAAAGAGTAACAAAGCTGTTTATTGCTTAGAATCAATGTTTTCTCTCGGTTTTAGCCTGTTTTCTCGGTTTATGCCTATTTTGGGATATAACGGCTTTTAGTGTTGTCTAAACACTCCAAATTCATCCCGAACTCTTAGAATTAGTCAAATGCATTGGTTTGTCAAACATTCTTACCCTAGAAACAGTAACAAAGCTGTTTACTGTTTTGAATCAATGTTTTCTCGGTTTTAGCCTGTTTCGGGACAAAATGGGTAAAAGTGGTGTCTAAACACTGCAAATTCAACTCGAGCTCTTATAATTAGTCAAATGCATTGGATTGCTACATATTTTGACCCTAGAAAGAGTAACATAGCTGTTTACTACTTCGAATCAATGTTTTCTCTCGGTTTTAGCCTGTTTTCTCGGTTTATGCCTATTTTAGGATATAACGGGTTTAAGTATTGTCTAAACACTCCAAATTCATCCCGAACTCTTACAAGTAGTCAAATGCATTGGTTTGTCACACATTCTAACCCTAGAAACAGTAACAAATCTTTTTACTACTTTGAATCAATGTTTTCTCGGTTTTAGCTTGTTTTGGGACAAAATGGGTATAATTGGTGTCTAAACACTCCAAATTCAACCCAAACTCTTATAATTAGTCAAATGCATTGGATTGTTACATATTTTGACCCTAGAAAGAGTAACAAAGCTGTTTATTGCTTAGAATCAATGTTTTCTCTCGGTTTTAGCCTGTTTTCTCGGTTTATGCCTATTTTGGGATATAACGGCTTTTAGTGTTGTCTAAACACTCCAAATTCATCCCGAACTCTTAGAATTAGTCAAATGCATTGGTTTGTCAAACATTCTTACCCTAGAAACAGTAACAAAGCTGTTTACTGCTTTGAATCAATGTTTTCTCGGTTTTAGCCTGTTTCGGGACAAAATGGGTAAAAGTGGTGTCTAAACACTGCAAATTCAACTTGAGCTCTTATAATTAGTCAAATGCATTGGTTTGTCACACATTCTAACCCTAGAGACAGTAACATAGCTGTTTACTACTTTGAATCAATGTTTTCTCGGTTTTAGCCTGTTTCGGGACAAAATGGGTATAATTGGTGTCTAAATACTCCAAATTCAACACAAACTCTTATAATTAGTCAAATGCATTGGATTGTTACATATTTTGACCCTAGAAAGAGTAACAAAGCTGTTTATTGCTTAGAATCAATGTTTTCTCTCGGTTTTAGCCTGTTTTCTCGGTTTATGCCTATTTTGGGATATAACGGCTTTTAGTGTTGTCTAAACACTCCAAATTCATCCCGAACTCTTAGAATTAGTCAAATGCATTGGTTTGTCAAACATTCTTACCCTAGAAACAGTAACAAAGCTGTTTACTGTTTTGAATCAATGTTTTCTCGGTTTTAGCCTGTTTCGGGACAAAATGGGTAAAAGTGGTGTCTAAACACTGCAAATTCAACTCGAGCTCTTATAATTAGTCAAATGCATTGGATTGCTACATATTTTGACCCTAGAAAGAGTAACATAGCTGTTTACTACTTCGAATCAATGTTTTCTCTCGGTTTTAGCCTGTTTTCTCGGTTTATGCCTATTTTAGGATATAACGGGTTTAAGTATTGTCTAAACACTCCAAATTCATCCCGAACTCTTACAAGTAGTCAAATGCATTGGTTTGTCACACATTCTAACCCTAGAAACAGTAACAAATCTTTTTACTACTTTGAATCAATGTTTTCTCGGTTTTAGCTTGTTTTGGGACAAAATGGGTATAATTGGTGTCTAAACACTCCAAATTCAACCCAAACTCTTATAATTAGTCAAATGCATTGGATTGTTACATATTTTGACCCTAGAAAGAGTAACAAAGCTGTTTATTGCTTAGAATCAATGTTTTCTCTCGGTTTTAGCCTGTTTTCTCGGTTTATGCCTATTTTGGGATATAACGGCTTTTAGTGTTGTCTAAACACTCCAAATTCATCCCGAACTCTTAGAATTAGTCAAATGCATTGGTTTGTCAAACATTCTTACCCTAGAAACAGTAACAAAGCTGTTTACTGCTTTGAATCAATGTTTTCTCGGTTTTAGCCTGTTTCGGGACAAAATGGGTAAAAGTGGTGTCTAAACACTGCAAATTCAACTTGAGCTCTTATAATTAGTCAAATGCATTGGATTGCTACATATTTTGACCCTAGAAAGAGTAACATAGCTGTTTACTACTTCGAATCAATGTTTTCTCTCGGTTTTAGCCTGTTTTCTTGGTTTATGCCTATTTTAGGATATAACGGGTTTAAGTATTGTCTAAACACTCCAAATTCATCCCGAACTCTTACAATTAGTCAAATGCATTGGTTTGTCACACATTCTAACCCTAGAGACAGTAACAAATCTTTTTACTACTTTGAATCAATGTTTTCTTGGTTTTAGCCTGTTTCGGGACAAAATGGGTATAATTGGTGTCTAAACACTCCAAATTCAACCCAAACTCTTATAATTAGTCAAATGCATTGGATTGTTACATATTTTGACCCTAGAAAGAGTAACAAAGCTGTTTATTGCTTCGAATCAATGTTTTCTCTCGGTTTTAGCCTGTTTTCTCGGTTTATGCCTATTTTGGGATATAACGGCTGTTAGTGTTGTCTAAACACTCCAAATTCATCCCGAACTCTTAGAATTAGTCAAATGCATTGGTTTGTCAAACATTCTTACCCTAGAAACAGTAACAAAGCTGTTTACTGCTTTGAATCAATGTTTTCTCGGTTTTAGCCTGTTTCGGGACAAAATGGGTAAAAGTGGTGTCTAAACACTGCAAATTCAACTTGAGCTCTTATAATTAGTCAAATGCATTGGTTTGTCACACATTCTAACCCTAGAGACAGTAACAAATCTTTTTACTACTTTGAATCAATGTTTTCTCGGTTTTAGCCTGTTTCGGGACAAAATGGGTATAATTGGTGTCTAAATACTCCAAATTCAACACAAACTCTTATAATTAGTCAAATGCATTGGATTGTTACATATTTTGACCCTAGAAAGAGTAACAAAGCTGTTTATTGCTTAGAATCAATGTTTTCTCTCGGTTTTAGCCTGTTTTCTCGGTTTATGCCTATTTTGGGATATAACGGCTTTTAGTGTTGTCTAAACACTCCAAATTCATCCCGAACTCTTAGAATTAGTCAAATGCATTGGTTTGTCAAACATTCTTACCCTAGAAACAGTAACAAAGCTGTTTACTGTTTTGAATCAATGTTTTCTCGGTTTTAGCCTGTTTCGGGACAAAATGGGTAAAAGTGGTGTCTAAACACTGCAAATTCAACTCGAGCTCTTATAATTAGTCAAATGCATTGGATTGCTACATATTTTGACCCTAGAAAGAGTAACATAGCTGTTTACTACTTCGAATCAATGTTTTCTCTCGGTTTTAGCCTGTTTTCTCGGTTTATGCCTATTTTGGGATATAACGGCTTTTAGTGTTGTCTAAACACTCCAAATTCATCCCGAACTCTTAGAATTAGTCAAATGCATTGGTTTGTCAAACATTCTTACCCTAGAAACAGTAACAAAGCTGTTTACTGCTTTGAATCAATGTTTTCTCGGTTTTAGCCTGTTTCGGGACAAAATGGGTAAAAGTGGTGTCTAAACACTGCAAATTCAACTTGAGCTCTTATAATTAGTCAAATGCATTGGATTGCTACATATTTTGACCCTAGAAAGAGTAACATAGCTGTTTACTACTTCGAATCAATGTTTTCTCTCGGTTTTAGCCTGTTTTCTTGGTTTATGCCTATTTTAGGATATAACGGGTTTAAGTATTGTCTAAACACTCCAAATTCATCCCGAACTCTTACAATTAGTCAAATGCATTGGTTTGTCACACATTCTAACCCTAGAGACAGTAACAAATCTTTTTACTACTTTGAATCAATGTTTTCTCGGTTTTAGCCTGTTTCGGGACAAAATGGGTATAATTGGTGTCTAAACACTCCAAATTCAACCCAAACTCTTATAATTAGTCAAATGCATTGGATTGTTACATATTTTGACCCTAGAAAGAGTAACAAAGCTGTTTATTGCTTCGAATCAATGTTTTCTCTCGGTTTTAGCCTGTTTTCTCGGTTTATGCCTATTTTGGGATATAACGGCTTTTAGTGTTGTCTAAACACTCCAAATTCATCCCGAACTCTTAGAATTAGTCAAATGCATTGGTTTGTCAAACATTCTTACCCTAGAAACAGTAACAAAGCTGTTTACTGCTTTGAATCAATGTTTTCTCGGTTTTAGCCTGTTTCGGGACAAAATGGGTAAAAGTGGTGTCTAAACACTGCAAATTCAACTTGAGCTCTTATAATTAGTCAAATGCATTGGATTGCTACATATTTTGACCCTAGAAAGAGTAACATAGCTGTTTACTACTTCGAATCAATGTTTTCTCTCGGTTTTAGCCTGTTTTCTTGGTTTATGCCTATTTTAGGATATAACGGGTTTAAGTATTGTCTAAACACTCCAAATTCATCCCGAACTCTTACAATTAGTCAAATGCATTGGTTTGTCACACATTCTAACCCTAGAGACAGTAACAAATCTTTTTACTACTTTGAATCAATGTTTTCTCGGTTTTAGCCTGTTTCGGGACAAAATGGGTATAATTGGTGTCTAAATACTCCAAATTCAACACAAACTCTTATAATTAGTCAAATGCATTGGATTGTTACATATTTTGACCCTAGAAAGAGTAACAAAGCTGTTTATTGCTTAGAATCAATGTTTTCTCTCGGTTTTAGCCTGTTTTCTCGGTTTATGCCTATTTTGGGATATAACGGCTTTTAGTGTTGTCTAAACACTCCAAATTCATCCCGAACTCTTAGAATTAGTCAAATGCATTGGTTTGTCAAACATTCTTACCCTAGAAACAGTAACAAAGCTGTTTACTGTTTTGAATCAATGTTTTCTCGGTTTTAGCCTGTTTCGGGACAAAATGGGTAAAAGTGGTGTCTAAACACTGCAAATTCAACTCGAGCTCTTATAATTAGTCAAATGCATTGGATTGCTACATATTTTGACCCTAGAAAGAGTAACATAGCTGTTTACTACTTCGAATCAATGTTTTCTCTCGGTTTTAGCTTGTTTTCTCGGTTTATGCCTATTTTAGGATATAACGGGTTTAAGTATTGTCTAAACACTCCAAATTCATCCCGAACTCTTACAAGTAGTCAAATGCATTGGTTTGTCACACATTCTAACCCTAGAAACAGTAACAAATCTTTTTACTACTTTGAATCAATGTTTTGTCGGTTTTAGCTTGTTTTGGGACAAAATGGGTATAATTGGTGTCTAAACACTCCAAATTCAACCCAAACTCTTATAATTAGTCAAATGCATTGGATTGTTACATATTTTGACCCTAGAAAGAGTAACAAAGCTGTTTATTGCTTCGAATCAATATTTTCTCTCGGTTTTAGCCTGTTTTCTCGGTTTATGCCTATTTTGGGATATAACGGCTTTTAGTGTTGTCTAAACACTCCAAATTCATCCCGAACTCTTAGAATTAGTCAAATGCATTGGTTTGTCAATCATTCTGACCCTAGAAACAGTAAGAAAGCTGTTTACTGCTTTGAATCAATGTTTTCTCGGTTTTAGTCTATTTCGGGACAAAATGGATAAAAGTGGTGTCTAAACACTGCAAATTCAACTCGTGCTCTTATAATTAGTCAAAGTCATTGGATTGCTACATATTTTGACCCTAGAAAGAGTAACATAGCTGTTTACTACTTCGAATCAATGTTTTCTCTCGGTTTTAGCCTGTTTTCTCGGTTTATGCCTATTTTAGGATATAACGGGTTTAAGTATTGTCTAAACACTCCAAATTCATCCCGAACTCTTACAAGTAGTCAAATGCATTGGTTTGTCACACATTCTAACCCTAGAAACAGTAACAAATCTTTTTACTACTTTGAATCAATGTTTTGTCGGTTTTAGCTTGTTTTGGGACAAAATGGGTATAATTGGTGTCTAAACACTCCAAATTCAACCCAAACTCTTATAATTAGTCAAATGCATTGGATTGTTACATATTTTGACCCTAGAAAGAGTAACAAAGCTGTTTATTGCTTCGAATAAATGTTTTCTCTCGGTTTTAGCCTGTTTTCTCGGTTTATGCCTATTTTGGGATATAACGGCTTTTAGTGTTGTCTAAACACTCCAAATTCATCCCGAACTCTTAGAATTAGTCAAATGCATTGGTTTGTCAATCATTCTGACCCTAGAAACAGTAAGAAAGCTGTTTACTACTTTGAATCAATGTTTTCTCGGTTTTAGTCTATTTCGGGACAAAATGGATAAAAGTGGTGTCTAAACACTCCAAATTCAACTCGAGCTCTTATAATTAGTCAAATGCATTGGTTTGTCACACATTCTAACCCTAGAGACAGTAACAAATCTTTTTACTACTTTGAATCAATGTTTTCTCGGTTTTAGCCTGTTTCGGGACAAAATGGGTATAATTGGTGTCTAAATACTCCAAATTCAACACAAACTCTTATAATTAGTCAAATGCATTGGATTGTTACATATTTTGACCCTAGAAAGAGTAACAAAGCTGTTTATTGCTTAGAATCAATGTTTTCTCTCGGTTTTAGCCTGTTTTCTCGGTTTATGCCTATTTTGGGATATAACGGCTTTTAGTGTTGTCTAAACACTCCAAATTCATCCCGAACTCTTAGAATTAGTCAAATGCATTGGTTTGTCAAACATTCTTACCCTAGAAACAGTAACAAAGCTGTTTACTGTTTTGAATCAATGTTTTCTCGGTTTTAGCCTGTTTCGGGACAAAATGGGTAAAAGTGGTGTCTAAACACTGCAAATTCAACTCGAGCTCTTATAATTAGTCAAATGCATTGGATTGCTACATATTTTGACCCTAGAAAGAGTAACATAGCTGTTTACTACTTCGAATCAATGTTTTCTCTCGGTTTTAGCCTGTTTTCTCGGTTTATGCCTATTTTAGGATATAACGGGTTTAAGTATTGTCTAAACACTCCAAATTCATCCCGAACTCTTACAAGTAGTCAAATGCATTGGTTTGTCACACATTCTAACTCTAGAAACAGTAACAAATCTTTTTACTACTTTGAATCAATGTTTTGTCGGTTTTAGCTTGTTTTGGGACAAAATGGGTATAATTGGTGTCTAAACACTCCAAATTCAACCCAAACTCTTATAATTAGTCAAATGCATTGGATTGTTACATATTTTGACCCTAGAAAGAGTAACAAAGCTGTTTATTGCTTCGAATCAATGTTTTCTCTCGGTTTTAGCCTGTTTTCTCGGTTTATGCCTATTTTGGGATATAACGGCTTTTAGTGTTGTCTAAACACTCCAAATTCATCCCGAACTCTTAGAATTAGTCAAATGCATTGGTTTGTCAATCATTCTGACCCTAGAAACAGTAAGAAAGCTGTTTACTGCTTTGAATCAATGTTTTCTCGGTTTTAGTCTATTTCGGGACAAAATGGATAAAAGTGGTGTCTAAACACTCCAAATTCAACTCGAGCTCTTATAATTAGTCAAATGCATTGGATTGCTACATATTTTGACCCTAGAAAGAGTAAAATAGCTGTTTACTACTTCGAATCAATGTTTTCTCTCGGTTTTAGCCTGTTTTCTTGGTTTATGCCTATTTTAGGATATAACGGGTTTAAGTATTGTCTAAACACTCCAAATTCATCCTGAATTCTTACAATTAGTCAAATGCATTGGTTTGTCACACATTCTAACCCTAGAAACAGTAACAAATCTTTTTACTACTTTGAATCAATGTTTTCTCGGTTTTAGCCTGTTTCGGGACAAAATGGGTATAATTGGTGTTTAAACACTCCAAATTCAACCCAAACTCTTAAAATTAGTCAAATGCATTGGATTGTTACATATTTTGACCCTAGAAAGAGTAACAAAGCTGTTTATTGCTTCGAATCAATGTTTTCTCTCGGTTTTAGCCTGTTTTCTCGGTTTATGCCTATTTTGGGATATAACGGCTTTTAGTGTTGTCTAAACACTCCAAATTCATCCCGAACTCTTAGAATTAGTCAAATGCATTGGTTTGTCAAACATTCTTACCCTAGAAACAGTAACAAAGCTGTTTACTGTTTTGAATCAATGTTTTCTCGGTTTTAGCCTGTTTCGGGACAAACTGGGTAAAAGTGGTGTCTAAACACTGCAAATTCAACTCGAGCTCTTATAATTAGTCAAATTCATTGGATTGCTACATATTTTGACCCTAGAAAGAGTAACATAGCTGTTTACTGTTGGGATTTATGAGACAAAGCTCACAAGAGAGGGTAGACAAACACTTGGTGAATGAATCCCCCTTTACCCACAACAAACTAACTCATTCTCAAGGGGGAGGAGAGAACATCAACTTGTGATGAACTCCCCATAAACAAGGCTTAGTAAAGAGTAAATAAGAAGACTTTAGGTGAGATTTGGGAAGAGAATAGGCTGCCTTAAGGGCAGCCTCTAACCGTTTACCCCTAGGCTCTCTACATTGCTAATAAGAACATAAACACTTGTGTAGAGAGGAGAAGATGGGAAACGGATTCTCTTAGTATTAGATAATGTTGTGATATATTACATATGAGAGAATTACAGCTTAATATAGAGAAAACAAAGGCATAGAGCCGTTAGGCACACAAGGGATTCAAAGGAGAGATGAAAGGGACAGCTCCTTGTCTTTGGTTGACTCGCTATGCTTCCCAACCAAAGCCACACGTGATTTCCTTCCCTTCCATGCCTTGTGACCGTTAGATCTCCTTCCCTTATGGCCATTGGATCCTTCTTCCCTTCCTTGTGAGATATTTCCTTCTTCTTGGGCTTCTTCTTCTTATAAGGCCTTTGTTCTTCTTATATTGCACTTATGGCCTTGCTGACCACTCTCCTTGCTCTCACGGCCCACATGGCCTTATTGGCCACTCTTATTGTGCTCACGGCCTTACTGGCCGCTCCCACACCACTCATGGCCTTACCGGCCACACTTCTTGTACTAGCAGCCTTACCGGCCACTCTCTTCTTCCTTGTGCAGCTCGGCCTCACCGGCCTCACTCTCTCTTCTCCTTCATATATACTAATAGTACGGACGGGCCTGTACGGACGGGCCTGTACGGACGGGCCTGTACGGACGGGCCTGCTCTTCAATGTGTTCACGGCCTAACTGGCCGCTCTCCGGACATGGGTCCGTTCACGGACACGGTACATGGTACCGGACACGGTACATGGTCGCTCACGGACACGGACATGGCCTTACCGGCCTTTACATGGCCTTTCCGGCCTTTCTTCTCTTCTTCCAAGGTTCGGCCTTACCGGCCTCTCCTCTCTCCTCCTTGGTACATTCTAATACTCCCCCGCACGCTTGATCGGTGGGACACCATGGGGACCAAAGATCAAGGGTGGACTAGTGTCATCTACCTCATTAAAAACCTCAACAAAGAAAACCTCTTGGGATAAAACTTTGTTAAGGGAAAAAGAGTATAGACTCCACTATCCATGATGTCCCTTGACCTTGGTTTGCAAAGAACTAGCTCCCTTCTCTTCATGATTTGAACCGCTCCTACTCCTTAGCCCACCTTGCCTTTAGCACATTCCTTATGATCTCCATCCTTGCGCCTTTAGAATTTCTTTGAGGCTCTCATAGTCTCCTTTACCCCTTAAACAAGTGATAAAGAAGAAAAGAATAAGTGTTTGCTATGAGGAATATCAAAGAAAATTTCTAAAAGTGTGACCATTTAAGAGAACATATTAAAGACTAAAGACTAGTAATGAAACTAAGGTAATGAATTTATGAATTAAAATAGAGAAGAGTTTAGAGCACAGCCTTTATGGTGTTTTGATGGATAGGAGGGAGAGAGTTGATCACTGTTGCGGTTTGGAATTCCTCCTTGAGACCGCTCCTACTCTAACCATGGTTTTTAAACCTGGTCAGTTTTATTTGTCAGACTGACACATGCCCACTGAATCGGACATAACTTTCGAACGGCTGCTCGGATTGGTATGATTCCACTTCCACTGGCAAGATGACTCTGTGGTCTCGAACTTTAATGAAGAACGCGGAAGCCGAATCGCAGTGGAAGGGTTTCGTCCGAGTCGATCTTTGAGACGCTTCGGCTGAGCTTTAAGTAAAGACTTTTGCTTGTGGCCGAGCAGAATCTGTGAGGTACGGTCTGAAGTCACTTGATCTCCCCCGTAACCTTTACTTGATGATGGGCTGAAACCTCATCACCTCAGTTGAAGCCTTGTGCATCACCGTTCTTGTGCACATCCAATCAACAGTTGAAACCTTGTGCATCACCTTTCCTAAAGACCATTGTGCACATCCGATCAACAACTTGGCACTAATACACATGTCCTTGGGCTGATTCATCACCTTCCACCAGCTCTCTCCACTAGAACTTCCTCCATAGCTTTATCTCTCTCGGTCAGCCTTAAATAGACCACCTCGCTCAAAAGAGTCTTCTGCTCTCCTCGGATGAGTCTAACCGCCGGAGTTTAATACCCAAAGCTTTATCTCTCTCGGTCAGCTTAATAGGTTACCTCGCTCAAAAGAGTCTTCTGCTCTCCTCGGGTAAACCTGACCGCCGGAGTTTATTACTATGGTGGTGAAACGTGTGGTCTAAGAAGCTTGATGGCCATTGGTTCTAACTCCAAGCATTGTGCTGCGCCTTCTCATGGCTTCTTTGTAGCCTTCAACCTCGCCACTTCTTCTTGAGATAGCAAGTGAGCTCCACACAATCTTCAAGTTTGAAACTGAAACCAAAATTTAATGGGACAGATTCTAAACAAGAGATTGTTAGGGGTTAGAGTATAGAGTGTAAATGGAGAATAAGTAACCAAAGAGAGTATAATAGAGTATATATATAAGAGAATGGGGGGTAGTATAAGATGAGTGGAGAGTAGAATAGAGAATTTGCTCAAGAGTTCTTATGGACAGAGTTATACTCTGTTTTCTTGAGTTTGCAGAAGCTTTGACAGCCAAGAGCATCCAACATTCAACAAGACTTTGGTGCTTTAATGGCTGAAACACATGGACCGTTTGGAAAATTAATTTCTCCAACGGTTTGGACCTAACTCATGGTAGAATCACTTAAACAAAGTGTTCTCCAAGATCTTAAGGCTTTAGATCCACGAAAATAACATATAGAAGATGTTTTTCGTGGTCCCAAGCAAAGAAGAAACAACAAAAGCCTTTGGAACAACCTATTGTCCAACGGTTAAAAGAATGCATCTTTGAACAGCTTTAGTCTAGTTGACCAAGCGGACATGAGATGCGAAAATTAAGATCTCTCTCTTCTTCAAGCTTGGATCTGGACACACCATAGGGCCAGAAACAAAGCTTTCTCAACATTGAGAAGAAGAAGTAGCGATTTAGTAATTAAGCCTTTAAAGGAAATTTAACAAAAGCAAAATTAAACCTTTAGAGGAAAATTAACTAAATCCTAAGAGAGCTAAATCCTAAGAATTTCGTGGCTCATACAAGCACACAAGAACCGTGAATCCTCACCATGAACAACACAATTTGCTCAATGGTTCATCACTTCCCACACATCCCAAAATAAACAAAGCTATTACCAAATCGGTAAAGCTTAAGGATGGGGCTTGTAAAATCGATTTCTTTCCACACACTTGGTCTACAAATTCTAACAAGACAAGAGACCAAGCTTACTCAACAATGAGCTGCTAGAGAATCGATTTAATCAACAAAAGCAAAATTAAAGCTTTAAAGAAACTAAGCTAAGCGATTTAACACCTAAGCAAAGTCTAAAACTTTAACTAAGCTAACTCCTAAGAAAACGACTTTGAGAATGAGTTTAAATCACCAAGAACAGAACCTGCTCTGATACCATGTTGGGATTTATGAGACAAAGCTCACAAGAGAGGGTAGACAAACACTTGGTGAATGAATCCCCCTTTACCCACAACAAACTAACTCATTCTCAAGGGGGAGGAGAGAACATCAACTTGTGATGAACTCCCCATAAACAAGGCTTAGTAAAGAGTAAATAAGAAGACTTTAGGTGAGATTTGGGAAGAGAATAGGCTGCCTTAAGGGCAGCCTCTAACCGTTTACCCCTAGGCTCTCTACATTGCTAATAAGAACATAAACACTTGTGTAGAGAGGAGAAGATGGGAAACGGATTCTCTTAGTATTAGATAATGTTGTGATATATTACATATGAGAGAATTACAGCTTAATATAGAGAAAACAAAGGCATAGAGCCGTTAGGCACACAAGGGATTCAAAGGAGAGATGAAAGGGACAGCTCCTTGTCTTTGGTTGACTCGCTATGCTTCCCAACCAAAGCCACACGTGATTTCCTTCCCTTCCATGCCTTGTGACCGTTAGATCTCCTTCCCTTATGGCCATTGGATCCTTCTTCCCTTCCTTGTGAGATATTTCCTTCTTCTTGGGCTTCTTCTTCTTATAAGGCCTTTGTTCTTCTTATATTGCACTTATGGCCTTGCTGACCACTCTCCTTGCTCTCACGGCCCACATGGCCTTATTGGCCACTCTTATTGTGCTCACGGCCTTACTGGCCGCTCCCACACCACTCATGGCCTTACCGGCCACACTTCTTGTACTAGCAGCCTTACCGGCCACTCTCTTCTTCCTTGTGCAGCTCGGCCTCACCGGCCTCACTCTCTCTTCTCCTTCATATATACTAATAGTACGGACGGGCCTGTACGGACGGGCCTGTACGGACGGGCCTGTACGGACGGGCCTGTACGGACGGGCCTGCTCTTCAATGTGTTCACGGCCTAACTGGCCGCTCTCCGGACATGGGTCCGTTCACGGACACGGTACATGGTACCGGACACGGTACATGGTCGCTCACGGACACGGACATGGCCTTACCGGCCTTTACATGGCCTTTCCGGCCTTTCTTCTCTTCTTCCAAGGTTCGGCCTTACCGGCCTCTCCTCTCTCCTCCTTGGTACATTCTAATATTTACTACTTCGAATCAATGTTTTCTCTCGGTTTTAGCCTGTTTTCTCGGTTTATGCCTATTTTAGGATATAACGGGTTTAAGTATTGTCTAAACACTCCAAATTCATCCCGAACTCTTACAAGTAGTCAAATGCATTGGTTTGTCACACATTCTAACCCTAGAAACAGTAACAAATCTTTTTACTACTTTGAATCAATGTTTTGTCGGTTTTAGCTTGTTTTGGGACAAAATGGGTATAATTGGTGTCTAAACACTCCAAATTCAACCCAAACTCTTATAATTAGTCAAATGCATTGGATTGTTACATATTTTGACCCTAGAAAGAGTAACAAAGCTGTTTATTGCTTCGAATCAATGTTATCTCTCGGTTTTAGCCTGTTTTCTCGGTTTATGCCTATTTTGGGATATAACGGCTTTTAGTGTTGTCTAAACACTCCAAATTCATCCCGAACTCTTAGAATTAGTCAAATGCATTGGTTTGTCAATCATTCTGACCCTAGAAACAGTAAGAAAGCTGTTTACTACTTTGAATCAATGTTTTCTCGGTTTTAGTCTATTTCGGGACAAAATGGATAAAAGTGGTGTCTAAACACTCCAAATTCAACTCGAGCTCTTATAATTAGTCAAATGCATTGGATTGCTACATATTTTGACCCTAGAAAGAGTAACATAGCTGTTTACTACTTCGAATCAATGTTTTCTCTCGGTTTTAGCCTGTTTTCTTGGTTTATGCCTATTTTAGGATATAACGGGTTTAAGTATTGTCTAAACACTCCAAATTCATCCTGAATTCTTACAATTAGTCAAATGCATTGGTTTGTCACACATTCTAACCCTAGAAACAGTAACAAATCTTTTTACTACTTTGAATCAATGTTTTCTCGGTTTTAGCCTGTTTCGGGACAAAATGGGTATAATTGGTGGTTAAACACTCCAAATTCAACCCAAACTCTTAAAATTAGTCAAATGCATTGGATTGTTACATATTTTGACCCTAGAAAGAGTAACAAAGCTGTTTATTGCTTCGAATCAATGTTTTCTCTCGGTTTTAGCCTGTTTTCTCGGTTTATGCCTATTTTGGGATATAACGGCTTTTAGTATTGTCTAAACACTCCAAATTCATCCCAAACTCTTAGAATTAGTCAAATGCATTGGTTTGTCAATCATTCTGACCCTAGAAACAGTAAGAAAGCTGTTTACTGCTTTGAATCAATGTTTTCTCGGTTTTAGTCTATTTCGGGACAAAATGGATAAAAGTGGTGTCTAAACACTCCAAATTCAACTCGAGCTCTTATAATTAGTCAAATGCATTGGATTGCTACATATTTTGACCCTAGAAAGAGTAACATAGCTGTTTACTACTTCGAATCAATGTTTTCTCTCGGTTTTAGCCTGTTTTCTTGGTTTATGCCTATTTTAGGATATAACGGGTTTAAGTATTGTCTAAACACTCCAAATTCATCCTGAATTCTTACAATTAGTCAAATGCATTGGTTTGTCACACATTCTAACCCTAGAAACAGTAACAAATCTTTTTACTACTTTGAATCAATGTTTTCTCGGTTTTAGCCTGTTTCGGGACAAAATGGGTATAATTGGTGGTTAAACACTCCAAATTCAACCCAAACTCTTAAAATTAGTCAAATGCATTGGATTGTTACATATTTTGACCCTAGAAAGAGTAACAAAGCTGTTTATTGCTTCGAATCAATGTTTTCTCTCGGTTTTAGCCTGTTTTCTCGGTTTATGCCAATTTTGGGATATAACGGCTTTTAGTATTGTCTAAACACTCCAAATTCATCCCAAACTCTTAGAATTAGTCAAATGCATTGGTTTGTCAATCATTCTGACCCAAATTTAACTCGAGCTCTTATAATTAGTCAAATGCATTGGATTGCTACATATTTTGACCCTAGAAAGAGTAACATAGCTGTTTACTACTTCGAATCAATGTTTTCTCTCGGTTTTAGCCTGTTTTCTCGGTTTATGCCTATTTTAGGATATAACGGGTTTAAGTATTGTCTAAACACTCCAAATTCATCCCGAACTCTTACAAGTAGTCAAATGCATTGGTTTGTCACACATTCTAACCCTAGAAACAGTAACAAATCTTTTTACTACTTTGAATCAATGTTTTCTCGGTTTTTATGAAACCGCACACACACCTTGTCCGTACATCCGTCCGTACAACCATCACCATTGGGCCGTCCGTACAGCTAAAGGCCTACCAAGCTCAACCCATGAGGATCACGAGTCCATTCCATGTTCACCAGCCTCCAACGGTCACAAGAGCTTCTCGATCCTTCTCCTCATAGCCGTTAGTGTAGAGTGCGCAAGTGGGAAGGATCACATGTCTTCTTAAGGACATGTCGCTATCTTTATATGTAAATGTGCCTAGGATCATCTTAGTATATTCTTTTGTATATGTCTATAAGTAGATTGTAATTATGTTCTAAATGAGGTAAGAAGAGATAATATCTCTTTCTCCACAATACTCTCTCTATACTCTCTTACTATACTCTCAACGATTCTCACTCTCTTGTTATTCAAATCTTCTCACTAAACTCATAATCGATCCTATTAATTCTTTCATGGTATCAGAGCCTGGTTGCTCGTCATTCTAAAGTTTTTGATCATCACTTACTTCCGCTTCTCCTTCTCTCTCATTTTCTGTTTTGACTTGAAAGTCATTTTCTTTAACCGTTGGATAATAGCTTTACCTAACGGTCTCTTCATCATGGAAAGTGTCAAAACCATGGTTGTTCCGGTGACTCTCAAGGGAGAGAACTATCTGCTGTGGGCGAGGACCACGAAAACTGCCCTTTGTGGCCGAGGCCTTTGGTCTCACGTTGAGAAGAGCGAAGCTCCGAGTGGTGAGGCCACCAAGGACGGCAAGGAACTTGCCGGAGATGAAAAGAACAAATGGTTCCAAGAAGACCAAGGGGTCTTAGCCATCATTCAAAACTCTCTAGATGCCCCCATTCTTGAAGCCTACTCCTACTGCGAGACGGCGAAGGACTTGTGGGACACCCTCAAGAACGTTTTTGGTAATATTACCAATGTCAATCGTATCTTCGAGATTAAAAGGGCCATCAATAACCTCAATCAAGAGGATATGGAGTTTACAAAGCATTTTGGGAAGTTTAGGTCCCTTTGGGCTGAACTAGAAATGCTGCGACCGGCGACAATTGATCCGGCCATACTGAACGAGAGGCGTGAACAAGACAAAGTGTTTGGGCTGCTCTTGACCCTAAACCCCTCCTACAATGATCTCATCAAACACATCTTGCGGTCAGATAAACTCCCAAGCCTTGATGATGTTTGTAACCAAATTCAAAAGGAGCATGGCTCCATGGGATTGTTCGGCAGCAAGGGAGAGCTGGTGACCGCTAACAAAGCTGAGATGGCATCAGCAAACAAAGGCTACTACCGACCAGAGGACAAGAACAACCCGCCGGTTTGTGAGCACTGTAAGAAACTTGGCCACTTCAAGAGCCGCTGCTGGATCCTACATCCGCATCTAGCACCACCACCGGGAACAATCCGAGGTGGACGACCAAACCGCGGAGGACAACCGAGAGCTCACCAAGCAACTGCCGTGGGGGAGCCATTGATCTCTGAGCAGCCTCAACAAGTGACCGGTGGAACTGCTCTTGCTGCAGCATCGTCCGAGCTGGTAAGGCGGTCCGACCTTGATGCGCTCATCAAAGCCCTCAAGGAGGCCACCGGTAAGGCGTTTCTTACTTCAAACAAAACTAAGTCTCTTATTGTTGATTCTGGTGCATCTCATCACATGATTAGTGATTCTAGGTTAATGAGTGATATTAAGCCTGCTAATGGTAATGTTGTGATAGCTAATGGTGAGAAAGTTCCAATTAAAGGCATAGGGAATTTAAAGTTATTTAACAAAGAAACTAAAGCTTTCTATATGCCAAATTTCACATCTAATTTGCTATCAGTTAAGAGGGCCACCACTGATTTAAATTGTTATGCAATATTTGGTCCTAACAAGGTTCATTTTCAGGATATTGAGACAAGTAAAGTTCTTGGTCAAGGAGGTTCCAAGGATGATCTATATGTGCTTGAGGACTTGAATCTATCTTCTTCTACTGCATCTTGTTTTAATTCGGTTATTATTAAACCTAGTGATTCTATTTTACATGCTAGGCTAGGACATCCTCATACTAGAGCTTTATCATTAATGTTTCCTAATATTTCTTTTAAAAATGATGAGTGTGAGGCATGTATTCTTGGTAAACATTGCAAGGCTGTTTTTCCTAAATCTATGACTATTTATGAAAATTGTTTTGATTTAATCCATTCAGATGTTTGGACTTCCCCTTGCTTGTCTAGAGAAAATCAAAAATATTTTGTGACCTTTATTGATGAAAAATCAAAATATACTTGGCTGACCTTGCTTCCCTCTAAAGATAGAGTTCTTGAAGCCTTCACTAATTTTCAAAAATATGTGACTAACCATTATAATGCAAAGATTAAAATTTTGAGATCAGATAATGGAGGAGAGTATACAAGCCATGCCTTCAAACAATACCTAGCAAACCATGGGATTATTCATCAAACAAGCTGTCCATATACACCCCAACAAAATGGTGTTGCTGAAAGGAAGAATAGGCACCTCATGGAAGTGGCAAGATCCATGATGTTTCACACCAATGTTCCAAAGAAGTTTTGGGGAGATGCTGTTCTTGCGGCTTGCTACCTCATTAACCGGACACCAACCAAAGTTCTTCAAGACAGTTCACCGTTTGAGGTAATAAACAAGGTAAAACCCTCATTTGATCATTTAAGAGTATTTGGCTGCGTGTGTTATGTGTTGAAGCCAGGAGAACTACGCGACAAGCTTGATACTAAGAGTGTTAAGAGCATGTTCCTTGGGTACTCGACGACTCAAAAAGGCTACAAGTGCTACGAGCCAAACATGAAGCGCGTTTTTGTCTCTCGTGATGTTAAGTTCGTGGAGTCTAAAGGCTTCTATGAGGAAAAGAACTGGGAGAGCCTTCGAGACTTGTCCACCTCACCATCTGACCGAGCTAACAACCTTCGCATCCTTCTCGAGAGACTCGGTGTTGACAATGCCCCCGCGTCAACACCTGCACCCCCAGTCAATGCACCGGCCACTTCACCGCCGGAGTCTCTAGACAATGATCCCTCGGCTGCACTTGATGAACACTCGGCTGAACTTGATGAACAATCCGATGATGAAAATGGTTTAAATTCAGTTCCGGTGGACAATGCTTCCGGTGATGAGGATTATGTGCCCACCGAGGAAGACAATGACGATGAGGCCACACCACAGGAAGTTATCCCACTTCGCCGCAGTGAACGCCTCAAGTTTCCCCTCTCCAATTGGCGAAACACTCGGGTCTACTACAACAACGTTGCTGTAGCTCATCCGATTCAAGCGGTATGCACCTTGGCTCATTTTCCTCCACACCATCAAGTGTTTCTTGGCAAGATTGATGCTCATTGGATTCCCAAAGACTATGAAGAAGCCAAGAATCATAAGGAATGGTGTGATGCTGTCAATGCCGAGAAGAATGCAATGGAGGCCAATCATACATGGGACGAGGCTGACTTACCCAAAGGCAAGAAGGCTGTGACATCCAGGTGGATCTTTACCATTAAATATAAGAGTGATGGGGAGATCGAACGCTACAAAGCCAGACTCGTTGCAAGGGGGTTCACTCAAACGTATGGGGAGGACTACCAAGATACGTTTGCACCGGTGGCCAAACTTCACACGGTTCGAGTTGTTCTCTCTCTTGCAACCAACCTTGACTGGAACTTATGGCAAATGGATGTTAAGAACGCCTTCTTACAAGGAGAGCTCGAGGATGAAGTTTATATGAGGCCACCTCCGGGTTTAGAAGACATCATTGGTCCCGGGAAAGTATTAAAACTGAACAAGGCGATTTATGGACTCAAACAGTCCCCTAGGGCTTGGTATCACAAGTTAAGCACCACACTCCTTGAGAAAGGCTTCCGCAAATCAGAGGCTGACCACACTCTATTCACCTTACCAAGTGAAAAAGGTATTATAGTCATTCTAGTTTATGTTGATGATATCATCATAACTGGAAGTGACAAGGTAGGCATTCAAGAGACTAAGGCTTACCTTAAGTCAGTTTTTGATATCAAAGACCTAGGAGAACTTAAATATTTTCTTGGTATAGAAGTATATAGGACTAATGAAGGATTGTTTTTATCACAAAGAAAATATGCTCTTGATTTATTGAGTGAAGCAGGGAAGCTAGGTTCAAAAGCTGTATCTACACCCCTTGATGAAAACTATAAGGCCGGAGGAAAGGGGGAGTTTGATGCAGCTCCATTTCAAGACGTCAAGCGATACCGGCGGCTAGTAGGTAAGCTTATATACCTTACTATCACTAGACCTGATATTTGCTTTGCTGTTAATCAGGTGAGCCAACACATGCAAAGTCCTACCGTGCATCATTGGGGTATGGTGAACCGCATCCTCAAATATCTCAAGGGCTCGCCGGGGCAAGGCATATGGATGGGTCGAAATGAAAGCACGGAGCTAGTAGGGTATTGTGATGCGGATTACGCCGGAGACCGTGGAGACCGTCGCTCCACTACAGGCTACTGCACGTTCCTAGGAGGCAACTTGATCACATGGAAGAGCAAGAAACAAAAGGTGGTATCCCTATCAAGTGCTGAATCGGAGTATAGAGCCATGAGAAAGTTAACAACCGAGTTGATGTGGCTCAAGGCACTCATCAAGGACCTTGGAATCGAGTCACCTAAGCCTATTACTATGCATTGCGACAATGAGGCAGCTATTCACATCGCAACAAACTCGGTGTTCCATGAGAGAACCAAGCACATTGAAGTCGACTGCCACAAAGTCCGAGAGCAAATTAAACTTGGAGTTGTTCTACCATGTCACACCGAGAGCTCTGAACAATTGGCTGACGTTCTCACCAAGGCGGCCAGTCCACAAGTGTGTGAGTACATTCACCCCAAACTTGGCCTCAAAGATCTTACTCGGCCATGATTGTCTTCACATGATACCCACACTCTTTTTCCCTTAAGTATAGTTTTTCCCAAGTGGTTTTCTATACTAAGGTTTTTAATGAGGTGGGTGTGCATGAGTCCAAGCTTGATCAATGCTCATGATCAAGCTTGAGGGGGAGTATGAAACCGCACACACACCTTGTCCGTACATCCGTCCGTACAACCATCACCATTGGGCCGTCCGTACAGCTAAAGGCCTACCAAGCTCAACCCATGAGGATCACGAGTCCATTCCATGTTCACCAGCCTCCAACGGTCACAAGAGCTTCTCGATCCTTCTCCTCATAGCCGTTAGTGTAGAGTGCGCAAGTGGGAAGGATCACATGTCTTCTTAAGGACATGTCGCTATCTTTATATGTAAATGTGCCTAGGATCATCTTAGTATATTCTTTTGTATATGTCTATAAGTAGATTGTAATTATGTTCTAAATGAGGTAAGAAGAGATAATATCTCTTTCTCCACAATACTCTCTCTATACTCTCTTACTATACTCTCAACGATTCTCACTCTCTTGTTATTCAAATCTTCTCACTAAACTCATAATCGATCCTATTAATTCTTTCAGTTTTAGCCTGTTTCGGGACAAAATGGGTATAATTGGTGTCTAAATACTCCAAATTCAACACAAACTCTTATAATTAGTCAAATGCATTGGATTGTTACATATTTTGACCCTAGAAAGAGTAACAAAGCTGTTTATTGCTTAGAATCAATGTTTTCTCTCGGTTTTAGCCTGTTTTCTCGGTTTATGCCTATTTTGGGATATAACGGCTTTTAGTGTTGTCTAAACACTCCAAATTCATCCCGAACTCTTAGAGTTAGTCAAATGCATTGGTTTGTCAAACATTCTTACCCTAGAAACAGTAACAAAGCTGTTTACTGCTTTGAATCAATGTTTTCTCGGTTTTAGCCTGTTTCGGGACAAAATGGGTAAAAGTGGTGTCTAAACACTGCAAATTCAACTCGAGCTCTTATAATTAGTCAAATGCATTGGATTGCTACATATTTTGACCCGAGAAAGAGTAACATAGCTGTTTACTACTTCGAATCAATGTTTTCTCTCGGTTTTAGCCTGTTTTCTTGGTTTATGCCTATTTTAGGATATAACGGGTTTAAGTATTGTATAAACACTCCAAATTCATCCCGAACTCTTACAATTAGTCAAATGCATTGGTTTGTCACACATTCTAACCCTAGAAACAGTAACAAATCTTTTTACTACTTTGAATCAATGTTTTCTCGGTTTTAGCCTGTTTCGGGACAAAATGGGTATAATTGGTGTCTAAATACTCCAAATTCAACCCAAACTCTTAAAATTAGTCAAATGCATTGGATTGTTACATATTTTGACCCTAGAAAGAGTAACAAAGCTGTTTATTGCTTCGAATCAATGTTTTCTCTCGGTTTTAGCCTGTTTTCTCGGTTTATGCCTATTTTGGGATATAACGGCTTTTAGTATTGTCTAAACACTCCAAATTCATCCCAAACTCTTAGAATTAGTCAAATGCATTGGTTTGTCAAACATTCTTACCCTAGAAACAGTAACAAAGCTGTTTACTGCTTTGAATCAATGTTTTCTCGGTTTTAGTCTATTTCGGGACAAAATGGGTAAAAGTGGTGTCTAAACACTCCAAATTCAACTCGAGCTCTTATAATTAGTCAAATGCATTGGATTGCTACATATTTTGACCCTAGAAAGAGTAACATAGCTGTTTACTACTTCGAATCAATGTTTTCTCTCGGTTTTAGCCTGTTTTCTTGGTTTATGCCTATTTTAGGATATAACGGGTTTAAGTATTGTCTAAACACTCCAAATTCATCCCGAACTCTTACAAGTAGTCAAATGCATTGGGTTGTCACACATTCTAACCCTAGAAAAAGTAACAAATCTTTTTACTACTTTGAATCAATGTTTTCTCGGTTTTAGCTTGTTTTGGGACAAAATGGGTATAATTGGTGTCTAAACACTCCAAATTCAACACAAACTCTTATAATTAGTCAAATGCATTGGATTGTTACATATTTTGACCCTAGAAAGAGTAACAAAGCTGTTTATTGCTTAGAATCAATGTTTTCTCTCGGTTTTAGCCTGTTTTCTCGGTTTATGCCTATTTTGGGATATAACGGCTTTTAGTGTTGTCTAAACACTCCAAATTCATCCCAAACTCTTAGAATTAGTCAAATGCATTGGTTTGTCAAACATTCTTACCCTAGAAACAGTAACAAAGCTGTTTACTGCTTTGAATCAATGTTTTCTCGGTTTTAGCCTGTTTCGGGACAAAATGGGTAAAAGTGGTGTCTAAACACTGCAAATTCAACTCGAGCTCTTATAATTAGTCAAATGCATTGGATTGCTACATATTTTGACCCTAGAAAGAGTAACATAGCTGTTTACTACTTCGAATCAATGTTTTCTCTCGGTTTTAGCCTGTTTTCTTGGTTTATGCCTATTTTAGGATATAACGGGTTTAAGTATTGTCTAAACACTCCAAATTCATCCCGAACTCTTACAATTAGTCAAATGCATTGGTTTGTCACACATTCTAACCCTAGAAACAGTAACAAATCTTTTTACTACTTTGAATCAATGTTTTCTCGGTTTTAGCCTGTTTCGGGATAAAATGGGTATAATTGGTGTCTAAATACTCCAAATTCAACCCAAACTCTTAAAATTAGTCAAATGCATTGGATTGTTACATATTTTGACCCTAGAAAGAGTAACAAAGCTGTTTATTGCTTCGAATCAATGTTTTCTCTCGGTTTTAGCCTGTTTTCTCGGTTTATGCCTATTTTAGGATATAACGGGTTTAAGTATTGTCTAAACACTCCAAATTCATCCCGAACTCTTACAATTAATCAAATGCATTGGTTTGTCACACATTCTAACCCTAGAAACAGTAACAAATCTTTTTACTACTTTGAATCAATGTTTTCTCGGTTTTAGCCTGTTTCGGGACAAAATGGGTATAATTGGTGTCTAAATACTCCAAATTCAACACAAACTCTTATAATTAGTCAAATGCATTGGATTGTTACATATTTTGACCCTAGAAAGAGTAACAAAGCTGTTTATTGCTTAGAATCAATGTTTTCTCTCGGTTTTAGCCTGTTTTCTCGGTTTATGCCTATTTTGGGATATAACGGCTTTTAGTGTTGTCTAAACACTCCAAATTCATCCCGAACTCTTAGAATTAGTCAAATGCATTGGTTTGTCAAACATTCTTACCCTAGAAACAGTAACAAAGCTGTTTACTGCTTTGAATCAATGTTTTCTCGGTTTTAGCCTGTTTCGGGACAAAATGGGTAAAAGTGGTGTCTAAACACTGCAAATTCAACTCGAGCTCTTATAATTAGTCAAATGCATTGGATTGCTACATATTTTGACCCTAGAAAGAGTAACATAGCTGTTTACTACTTCGAATCAATGTTTTCTCTCGGTTTTAGCCTGTTTTCTCGGTTTATGCCTATTTTAGGATATAACGGGTTTAAGTATTGTCTAAACACTCCAAATTCATCCCGAACTCTTACAAGTAGTCAAATGCATTGGTTTGTCACACATTCTAACCCTAGAAACAGTAACAAATCTTTTTACTACTTTGAATCAATGTTTTCTCGGTTTTAGCTTGTTTTGGGTCAAAATGGGTATAATTGGTGTCTAAACACTCCAAATTCAACCCAAACTCTTATAATTAGTCAAATGCATTGGATTGTTACATATTTTGACCCTAGAAAGAGTAACAAAGCTGTTTATTGCTTCGAATCAATGTTTTCTCTCGGTTTTAGCCTGTTTTCTCGGTTTATGCCTATTTTGGGATATAACGGCTTTTAGTATTGTCTAAACACTCCAAATTCATCCCAAACTCTTAGAATTAGTCAAATGCATTGGTTTGTCAATCATTCTGACCCTAGAAACAGTAAGAAAGCTGTTTACTACTTTGAATCAATGTTTTCTCGGTTTTAGTCTATTTCGGGACAAAATGGATAAAAGTGGTGTCTAAACACTCCAAATTTAACTCGAGCTCTTATAATTAGTCAAATGCATTGGATTGCTACATATTTTGACCGTAGAAAGAGTAACATAGCTGTTTACTACTTCGAATCAATGTTTTCTCTCGGTTTTAGCCTGTTTTCTCGGTTTATGCCTATTTTAGGATATAACGGGTTTAAGTATTGTCTAAACACTCCAAATTCATCCCGAACTCTTACAAGTAGTCAAATGCATTGGTTTGTCACACATTCTAACCCTAGAAACAGTAACAAATCTTTTTACTACTTTGAATCAATGTTTTCTCGGTTTTAGCCTGTTTCGGGACAAAATGGGTATAATTGGTGTCTAAATACTCCAAATTCAACACAAACTCTTATAATTAGTCAAATGCATTGGATTGTTACATATTTTGACCCTAGAAAGAGTAACAAAGCTGTTTATTGCTTAGAATCAATGTTTTCTCTCGGTTTTAGCCTGTTTTCTCGGTTTATGCCTATTTTGGGACATAACGGCTTTTAGTGTTGTCTAAACACTCCAAATTCATCCCGAACTCTTAGAATTAGTCAAATGCATTGGTTTGTCAAACATTCTTACCCTAGAAACAGTAACAAAGCTGTTCACTGCTTTGAATCAATGTTTTCTCGGTTTTAGCCTGTTTCGGGACAAAATGGGTAAAAGTGGTGTCTAAACACTGCAAATTCAACTCGAGCTCTTATAATTAGTCAAATGCATTGGATTGCTACATATTTTGACCCTAGAAAGAGTAACAAAGCTGTTTATTGCTTAGAATCAATGTTTTCTCTCGGTTTTAGCCTGTTTTCTCGGTTTATGCCTATTTTGGGATATAACGGCTTTTAGTGTTGTCTAAACACTCCAAATTCATCCCGAACTCTTAGAATTAGTCAAATGCATTGGTTTGTCAAACATTCTTACCCTAGAAACAGTAACAAAGCTGTTTACTGCTTTGAATCAATGTTTTCTCGGTTTTAGCCTGTTTCGGGACAAAATGGGTAAAAGTGGTGTCTAAACACTGCAAATTCAACTCGAGCTCTTATAATTAGTCAAATGCATTGGATTGCTACATATTTTGACCCTAGAAAGAGTAACATAGCTGTTTACTACTTCGAATCAATGTTTTCTCTCGGTTTTAGCCTGTTTTCTCGGTTTATGCCTATTTTAGGATATAACGGGTTTAAGTATTGTCTAAACACTCCAAATTCATCCCGAACTCTTACAAGTAGTCAAATGCATTGGTTTGTCACACATTCTAACCCTAGAAATAGTAACAAATCTTTTTACTACTTTGAATCAATGTTTTCTCGGTTTTAGCCTGTTTCGGGACAAAATGGGTATAATTGGTGTCTAAATACTCCAAATTCAACACAAACTCTTATAATTAGTCAAATGCATTGGATTGTTACATATTTTTACCCTAGAAAGAGTAACAAAGCTGTTTATTGCTTAGAATCAATGTTTTCTCTCGGTTTTAGCCTGTTTTCTCGGTTTATGCCTATTTTGGGATATAACGGCTTTTAGTGTTGTCTAAACACTCCAAATTCATCCCGAACTCTTAGAATTAGTCAAATGCATTGGTTTGTCAATCATTCTGACCCTAGAAACAGTAAGAAAGCTGTTTACTGCTTTGTATCAATGTTTTCTCGGTTTTAGCCTGTTTCGGGACAAAATGGGTAAAAGTGGTGTCTAAACACTCCAAATTCAACCCGAACTCTTATAATTAGTCAAATGCATTGGATTGTTACATATTTTGACCCTAGTAAGAGTAACAAATCTGTTTATTGCTTCGAATCAATGTTTTCTCTCGGTTTTAGCCTGTTTTCTCGGTTTATGCCTATTTTGGGATATAACGGCTTTTAGTATTGTCTAAACACTCCAAATTCATCCCAAACTCTTAGAATTAGTCAAATGCATTGGTTTGTCACACATTCTAACCCTAGAAACAGTAACAAATCTTTTTACTACTTTGAATCAATGTTTTCTCGGTTTTAGCCTGTTTCGGGACAAAATGGGTATAATTGGTGTCTAAATACTCCAAATTCAACATAAACTCTTATAATTAGTCAAATGCATTGGATTGTTACATATTTTGACCCTAGAAAGAGTAACAAAGCTGTTTATTGCTTAGAATCAATGTTTTCTCTCGGTTTTAGCCTGTTTTCTCGGTTTATGCCTATTTTGGGATATAACGGCTTTTAGTGTTGTCTAAACACTCCAAATTCATCCCCAACTCTTAGAATTAGTCAAATGCATTGGTTTGTCAAACATTCTTACCCTAGAAACAGTAACAAAGCTGTTTACTGCTTTGAATCAATGTTTTCTCGGTTTTAGCCTGTTTCGGGACAAAATGGGTAAAAGTGGTGTCTAAACACTGCAAATTCAACTCGAGCTCTTATAATTAGTCAAATGCATTGGATTGCTACATATTTTGACCCTAGAAAGAGTAACATAGCTGTTTACTACTTCGAATCAATGTTTTCTCTCGGTTTTAGCCTGTTTTCTCGGTTTATGCCTATTTTAGGATATAACGGGTTTAAGTATTGTCTAAACACTCCAAATTCATCCCGAACTCTTACAAGTAGTCAAATGCATTGGTTTGTCACACATTCTAACCCTAGAAACAGTAACAAATCTTTTTACTACTTTGAATCAATGTTTTCTCGGTTTTAGCTTGTTTTGGGACAAAATGGGTATAATTGGTGTCTAAACACTCCAAATTCAACCCAAACTCTTATAATTAGTCAAATGCATTGGATTGTTACATATTTTGACCCTAGAAAGAGTAACAAAGCTGTTTATTGCTTCGAATCAATGTTTTCTCTCGGTTTTAGCCTGTTTTCTCGGTTTATGCCTATTTTGGGATATAACGGCTTTTAGTATTGTCTAAACACTCCAAATTCATCCCAAACTCTTAGAATTAGTCAAATGCATTGGTTTGTCAATCATTCTGACCCTAGAAACAGTAAGAAAGCTGTTTACTACTTTGAATCAATGTTTTCTCGGTTTTAGTCTATTTCGGGACAAAATGGATAAAAGTGGTGTCTAAACACTCCAAATTTAACTCGAGCTCTTATAATTAGTCAAATGCATTGGATTGCTACATATTTTGACCGTAGAAAGAGTAACATAGCTGTTTACTACTTCGAATCAATGTTTTCTCTCGGTTTTAGCCTGTTTTCTCGGTTTATGCCTATTTTAGGATATAACGGGTTTAAGTATTGTCTAAACACTCCAAATTCATCCCGAACTCTTACAAGTAGTCAAATGCATTGGTTTGTCACACATTCTAACCCTAGAAACAGTAACAAATCTTTTTACTACTTTGAATGAATGTTTTCTCGGTTTTAGCCTGTTTCGGGACAAAATGGGTATAATTGGTGTCTAAATACTCCAAATTCAACACAAACTCTTATAATTAGTCAAATGCATTGGATTGTTACATATTTTGACCCTAGAAAGAGTAACAAAGCTGTTTATTGCTTAGAATCAATGTTTTCTCTCGGTTTTAGCCTGTTTTCTCGGTTTATGCCTATTTTGGGACATAACGGCTTTTAGTGTTGTCTAAACACTCCAAATTCATCCCGAACTCTTAGAATTAGTCAAATGCATTGGTTTGTCAAACATTCTTACCGTAGAAACAGTAACAAAGTTGTTCACTGCTTTGAATCAATGTTTTCTCGGTTTTAGCCTGTTTCGGGACAAAATGGGTAAAAGTGGTGTCTAAACACTGCAAATTCAACTCGAGCTCTTATAATTAGTCAAATGCATTGGATTGCTACATATTTTGACCCTAGAAAGAGTAACAAAGCTGTTTATTGCTTAGAATCAATGTTTTCTCTCGGTTTTAGCCTGTTTTCTCGGTTTATGCCTATTTTGGGATATAACGGCTTTTAGTGTTGTCTAAACACTCCAAATTCATCCCGAACTCTTAGAATTAGTCAAATGCATTGGTTTGTCAAACATTCTTACCCTAGAAACAGTAACAAAGCTGTTTACTGCTTTGAATCAATGTTTTCTCGGTTTTAGCCTGTTTCGGGACAAAATGGGTAAAAGTGGTGTCTAAACACTGCAAATTCAACTCGAGCTCTTATAATTAGTCAAATGCATTGGATTGCTACATATTTTGACCCTAGAAAGAGTAACATAGCTGTTTACTACATCGAATCAATGTTTTCTCTCGGTTTTAGCCTGTTTTCTCGGTTTATGCCTATTTTAGGATATAACGGGTTTAAGTATTGTCTAAACACTCCAAATTCATCCCGAACTCTTACAAGTAGTCAAATGCATTGGTTTGTCACACATTCTAACCCTAGAAACAGTAACAAATCTTTTTACTACTTTGAATCAATGTTTTCTCGGTTTTAGCTTGTTTTGGGACAAAATGGGTATAATTGGTGTCTAAACACTCCAAATTCAACCCAAACTCTTATAATTAGTCAAATGCATTGGATTGTTACATATTTTGACCGTAGAAAGAGTAACAATGCTGTTTATTGCTTCGAATCAATGTTTTCTCTCGGTTTTAGCCTGTTTTCTCGGTTTATGCCTATTTTGGGATATAACGGCTTTTAGTATTGTCTAAACACTCCAAATTCATCCCAAACTCTTAGAATTAGTCAAATGCATTGGTTTGTCAATCATTCTGACCCTAGAAACAGTAAGAAAGCTGTTTACTACTTTGAATCAATGTTTTCTCGGTTTTAGTCTATTTCGGGACAAAATGGATAAAAGTGGTGTCTAAACACTCCAAATTTAACTCGAGCTCTTATAATTAGTCAAATGCATTGGATTGCTACATATTTTGACCGTAGAAAGAGTAACATAGCTGTTTACTACTTCGAATCAATGTTTTCTCTCGGTTTTAGCCTGTTTTCTCGGTTTATGCCTATTTTAGGATATAACGGGTTTAAGTATTGTCTAAACACTCCAAATTCATCCCGAACTCTTACAAGTAGTCAAATGCATTGGTTTGTCACACATTCTAACCCTAGAAACAGTAACAAATCTTTTTACTACTTTGAATCAATGTTTTCTCGGTTTTAGCCTGTTTCGGGATTAAATGGGTATAATTGGTGTCTAAATACTCCAAATTCAACACAAACTCTTATAATTAGTCAAATGCATTGGATTGTTACATATTTTGACCCTAGAAAGAGTAACAAAGCTGTTTATTGCTTAGAATCAATGTTTTCTCTCGGTTTTAGCCTGTTTTCTCGGTTTATGCCTATTTTGGGACATAACGGCTTTTAGTGTTGTCTAAACACTCCAAATTCATCCCGAACTCTTAGAATTAGTCAAATGCATTGGTTTGTCAAACATTCTTACCCTAGAAACAGTAACAAAGCTGTTCACTGCTTTGAATCAATGTTTTCTCGGTTTTAGCCTGTTTCGGGACAAAATGGGTAAAAGTGGTGTCTAAACACTGCAAATTCAACTCGAGCTCTTATAATTAGTCAAATGCATTGGATTGCTACATATTTTGACCCTAGAAAGAGTAACAAAGCTGTTTATTGCTTAGAATCAATGTTTTCTCTCGGTTTTAGCCTGTTTTCTCGGTTTATGCCTATTTTGGGATATAACGGCTTTTAGTGTTGTCTAAACACTCCAAATTCATCCCGAACTCTTAGAATTAGTCAAATGCATTGGTTTGTCAAACATTCTTACCCTAGAAACAGTAACAAAGCTGTTTACTGCTTTGAATCAATGTTTTCTCGGTTTTAGCCTGTTTCGGGACAAAATGGGTAAAAGTGGTGTCTAAACACTGCAAATTCAACTCGAGCTCTTATAATTAGTCAAATGCATTGGATTGCTACATATTTTGACCCTAGAAAGAGTAACATAGCTGTTTACTACTTCGAATCAATGTTTTCTCTCGGTTTTAGCCTGTTTTCTCGGTTTATGCCTATTTTAGGATATAACGGGTTTAAGTATTGTCTAAACACTCCAAATTCATCCCGAACTCTTACAAGTAGTCAAATGCATTGGTTTGTCACACATTCTAACCCTAGAAACAGTAACAAATCTTTTTACTACTTTGAATCAATGTTTTCTCGGTTTTAGCTTGTTTTGGGACAAAATGGGTATAATTGGTGTCTAAACACTCCAAATTCAACCCAAACTCTTATAATTAGTCAAATGCATTGGATTGTTACATATTTTGACCCTAGAAAGAGTAACAAAGCTGTTTATTGCTTCGAATCAATGTTTTCTCTCGGTTTTAGCCTGTTTTCTCGGTTTATGCCTATTTTGGGATATAACGGCTTTTAGTATTGTCTAAACACTCCAAATTCATCCCAAACTCTTAGAATTAGTCAAATGCATTGGTTTGTCAATCATTCTGACCCTAGAAACAGTAAGAAAGCTGTTTACTACTTTGAATCAATGTTTTCTCGGTTTTAGTCTATTTCGGGACAAAATGGATAAAAGTGGTGTCTAAACACTCCAAATTTAACTCGAGCCCTTATAATTAGTCAAATGCATTGGATTGCTACATATTTTGACCGTAGAAAGAGTAACATAGCTGTTTACTACTTCGAATCAATGTTTTCTCTCGGTTTTAGCCTGTTTTCTCGGTTTATGCCTATTTTAGGATATAACGGGTTTAAGTATTGTCTAAACACTCCAAATTCATCCCGAACTCTTACAAGTAGTCAAATGCATTGGTTTGTCACACATTCTAACCCTAGAAACAGTAACAAATCTTTTTACTACTTTGAATCAATGTTTTCTCGGTTTTAGCCTGTTTCGGGACAAAATGGGTATAATTGGTGTCTAAATACTCCAAATTCAACACAAACTCTTATAATTAGTCAAATGCATTGGATTGTTACATATTTTGACCCTAGAAAGAGTAACAAAGTTGTTTATTGCTTCGAATCAATGTTTTCTCTCGGTTTTAGCCTGTTTTCTCGGTTTATGCTTATTTTGGGATATAACGGCTTTTAGTGTTGTCTAAACACTCCAAATTCATCCCAAACTCTTAGAATTAGTCAAATGCATTGGTTTGTCAATCATTCTGACCCTAGAAACAGTAACAAAGCTGTTTACTACTTTGAATCAATGTTTTCTCGGTTTTAGCCTGTTTCGGGACAAAATGGGTATAATTGGTGTCTAAATACTCCAAATTCAACACAAACTCTTATAATTAGTCAAATACATTGGATTGTTACATATTTTGACCCTAGAAAGAGTAACAAAGCTGTTTATTGCTTAGAATCAATGTTTTCTCTCGGTTTTAGCCTGTTTTCTCGGTTTATGCCTATTTTGGGATATAACGGCTTTTAGTGTTGTCTAAACACTCCAAATTCATCCCGAACTCTTAGAATTAGTCAAATGCATTGGTTTGTCAAACATTCTTACCCTAGAAACAGTAACAAAGCTGTTTACTGCTTTGAATCAATGTTTTCTCGGTTTTAGCCTGTTTCGGGACAAAATGGGTAAAAGTGGTGTCTAAACACTGCAAATTCAACTCGAGCTCTTATAATTAGTCAAATGCATTGGATTGCTACATATTTTGACCCTAGAAAGAGTAACATAGCTGTTTACTACTTCGAATCAATGTTTTCTCTCGGTTTTAGCCTGTTTTCTTGGTTTATGCCTATTTTAGGATATAACGGGTTTAAGTATTGTCTAAACACTCCAAATTCATCCCGAACTCTTACAATTAGTCAAATGCATTGGTTTGTCAAACATTCTTACCCTAGAAACAGTAACAAAGCTGTTCACTGCTTTGAATCAATGTTTTCTCGGTTTTAGCCTGTTTCGGGACAAAATGGGTAAAAGTGGTGTCTAAACACTGCAAATTCAACTCGAGCTCTTATAATTAGTCAAATGCATTGGATTGCTACATATTTTGACCCTAGAAAGAGTAACAAAGCTGTTTATTGCTTAGAATCAATGTTTTCTCTCGGTTTTAGCCTGTTTTCTCGGTTTATGCCTATTTTGGGATATAACGGCTTTTAGTGTTGTCTAAACACTCCAAATTCATCCCGAACTCTTAGAATTAGTCAAATGCATTGGTTTGTCAAACATTCTTACCCTAGAAACAGTAACAAAGCTGTTTACTGCTTTGAATCAATGTTTTCTCGGTTTTAGCCTGTTTCGGGACAAAATGGGTAAAAGTGGTGTCTAAACACTGCAAATTCAACTCGAGCTCTTATAATTAGTCAAATGCATTGGATTGCTACATATTTTGACCCTAGAAAGAGTAACATAGCTGTTTACTACTTCGAATCAATGTTTTCTCTCGGTTTTAGCCTGTTTTCTCGGTTTATGCCTATTTTAGGATATAACGGGTTTAAGTATTGTCTAAACACTCCAAATTCATCCCGAACTCTTACAAGTAGTCAAATGCATTGGTTTGTCACACATTCTAACCCTAGAAACAGTAACAAATCTTTTTACTACTTTGAATCAATGTTTTCTCGGTTTTAGCTTGTTTTGGGACAAAATGGGTATAATTGGTGTCTAAACACTCCAAATTCAACCCAAACTCTTATAATTAGTCAAATGCATTGGATTGTTACATATTTTGACCCTAGAAAGAGTAACAAAGCTGTTTATTGCTTCGAATCAATGTTTTCTCTCGGTTTTAGCCTGTTTTCTCGGTTTATGCCTATTTTGGGATATAACGGCTTTTAGTGTTGTCTAAACACTCCAAATTCATCCCAAACTCTTAGAATTAATCAAATGCATTGGTTTGTCAATCATTCTGACCCTAGAAACAGTAACAAAGCTGTTTACTACTTTGAATCAATGTTTTCTCGGTTTTAGTCTATTTCGGGACAAAATGGATAAAAGTGGTGTCTAAACACTCCAAATTCAACTCGAGCTCTTATAATTAGTCAAATGCATTGGATTGCTACATATTTTGACCCTAGAAAGAGTAACATAGCTGTTTACTACTTCGAATCAATGTTTTCTCTCGGTTTTAGCCTGTTTTCTTGGTTTATGCCTATTTTAGGATATAACGGGTTTAAGTATTGTCTAAACACTCCAAATTCATCCCGAACTCTTACAATTAGTCAAATGCATTGGTTTGTCACACATTCTAACCCTAGAAACAGTAACAAATCTTTTTACTACTTTGAATCAATGTTTTCTCGGTTTTAGCCTGTTTCGGGACAAAATGGGTATAATTGGTGTCTAAATACTCCAAATTCAACACAAACTCTTATAATTAGTCAAATACATTGGATTGTTACATATTTTGACCCTAGAAAGAGTAACAAAGCTGTTTATTGCTTAGAATCAATGTTTTCTCTCGGTTTTAGCCTGTTTTCTCGGTTTATGCCTATTTTGGGATATAACGGCTTTTAGTGTTGTCTAAACACTCCAAATTCATCCCGAACTCTTAGAATTAGTCAAATGCATTGGTTTGTCAAACATTCTTACCCTAGAAACAGTAACAAAGCTGTTTACTGCTTTGAATCAATGTTTTCTCGGTTTTAGCCTGTTTCGGGACAAAATGGGTAAAAGTGGTGTCTAAACACTGCAAATTCAACTCGAGCTCTTATAATTAGTCAAATGCATTGGATTGCTACATATTTTGACCCTAGAAAGAGTAACATAGCTGTTTACTACTTCGAATCAATGTTTTCTCTCGGTTTTAGCCTGTTTTCTTGGTTTATGCCTATTTTAGGATATAACGGGTTTAAGTATTGTCTAAACACTCCAAATTCATCCCGAACTCTTACAATTAGTCAAATGCATTGGTTTGTCACACATTCTAACCCTAGAAACAGTAACAAATCTTTTTACTACTTTGAATCAATGTTTTCTCGGTTTTAGCCTGTTTCGGGACAAAATGGGTATAATTGGTGTCTAAACACTCCAAATTCAACCCAAACTCTTATAATTAGTCAAATGCATTGGATTGTTACATATTTTGACCCTAGAAAGAGTAACAAAGCTGTTTATTGCTTCGAATCAATGTTTTCTCTCGGTTTTAGCCTGTTTTCTCGGTTTATGCCTATTTTGGGATATAACGGCTTTTAGTATTGTCTAAACACTCCAAATTCATCCCAAACTCTTAGAATTAGTCAAATGCATTGGTTTGTCAATCATTCTGACCCTAGAAACAGTAAGAAAGCTGTTTACTACTTTGAATCAATGTTTTCTCGGTTTTAGTCTATTTCGGGACAAAATGGATAAAAGTGGTGTCTAAACACTCCAAATTTAACTCGAGCTCTTATAATTAGTCAAATGCATTGGATTGCTACATATTTTGACCCTAGAAAGAGTAACATAGCTGTTTACTACTTCGAATCAATGTTTTCTCTCGGTTTTAGCCTGTTTTCTTGGTTTATGCCTATTTTAGGATATAACGGGTTTAAGTATTGTCTAAACACTCCAAATTCATCCCGAACTCTTACAATTAGTCAAATGCATTGGTTTGTCACACATTCTAACCCTAGAAACAGTAACAAATCTTTTTACTACTTTGAATCAATGTTTTCTCGGTTTTAGCCTGTTTCGGGACAAAATGGGTATAATTGGTGTCTAAACACTCCAAATTCAACCCAAACTCTTATAATTAGTCAAATGCATTGGATTGTTACATATTTTGACCCTAGAAAGAGTAACAAAGCTGTTTATTGCTTCGAATCAATGTTTTCTCTCGGTTTTAGCCTGTTTTCTCGGTTTATGCCTATTTTGGGATATAACGGCTTTTAGTATTGTCTAAACACTCCAAATTCATCCCAAACTCTTAGAATTAGTCAAATGCATTGGTTTGTCAATCATTCTGACCCTAGAAACAGTAAGAAAGCTGTTTACTACTTTGAATCAATGTTTTCTCGGTTTTAGTCTATTTCGGGACAAAATGGATAAAAGTGGTGTCTAAACACTCCAAATTTAACTCGAGCTCTTATAATTAGTCAAATGCATTGGATTGCTACATATTTTGACCGTAGAAAGAGTAACATAGCTGTTTACTACTTCGAATCAATGTTTTCTCTCGGTTTTAGCCTGTTTTCTCGGTTTATGCCTATTTTAGGATATAACGGGTTTAAGTATTGTCTAAACACTCCAAATTCATCCCGAACTCTTACAAGTAGTCAAATGCATTGGTTTGTCACACATTCTAACCCTAGAAACAGTAACAAATCTTTTTACTACTTTGAATCAATGTTTTCTCGGTTTTAGCCTGTTTCGGGACAAAATGGGTATAATTGGTGTCTAAATACTCCAAATTCAACACAAACTCTTATAATTAGTCAAATGCATTGGATTGTTACATATTTTGACCCTAGAAAGAGTAACAAAGCTGTTTATTGCTTCGAATCAATGTTTTCTCTCGGTTTTAGCCTGTTTTCTCGGTTTATGCCTATTTTGGGATATAACGGCTTTTAGTATTGTCTAAACACTCCAAATTCATCCCAAACTCTTAGAATTAGTCAAATGCATTGGTTTGTCAAACATTCTTACCCTAGAAACAGTAACAAAGCTGTTTACTGCTTTAAATCAATGTTTTCTCGGTTTTAGCCTGTTTCGGGACAAAATGGGTAAAAGTGGTGTCTAAACACTGCAAATTCAACTCGAGCTCTTATAATTAGTCAAATGCATTGGATTGCTACATATTTTGACCCTAGAAAGAGTAACATAGGTGTTTATTGCTTCGAATCAATGTTTTCTCTCGGTTTTAGCCTGTTTTCTCGGTTTATGCCTATTTTAGGATATAACGGGTTTAAGTATTGTCTAAACACTCCAAATTCATCCCAAACTCTTACAAGTAGTCAAATGCATTGGTTTGTCACACATTCTAACCCTAGAAACAGTAACAAATCTTTTTACTACTTTGAATCAATGTTTTCTCGGTTTTAGCTTGTTTCGGGACAAAATGGGTATAATTGGTGTCTAAACACTCCAAATTCAACCCAAACTCTTATAATTAGTCAAATGCATTGGATTGTTACATATTTTGACCCTAGAAAGAGTAACAAAGCTGTTTATTGCTTCGAATCAATGTTTTCTCTCGGTTTTAGCCTGTTTTCTCGGTTTATGCCTATTTTGGGATATAACGGCTTTTAGTATTGTCTAAACACTCCAAATTCATCCCAAACTCTTAGAATTAGTCAAATGCATTGGTTTGTCAATCATTCTGACCCTAGAAACAGTAAGAAAGCTGTTTACTACTTTGAATCAATGTTTTCTCGGTTTTAGTCTATTTCGGGACAAAATGGATAAAAGTGGTGTCTAAACACTCCAAATTCAACTCGAGCTCTTATAATTAGTCAAATGCATTGGATTGCTACATATTTTGACCCTAGAAAGAGTAACATAGCTGTTTACTACTTCAAATCAATGTTTTCTCTCGGTTTTAGCCTGTTTTCTTGGTTTATGCCTATTTTAGGATATAACGGGTTTAAGTATTGTCTAAACACTCCAAATTCATCCCGAACTCTTACAATTAGTCAAATGCATTGGTTTGTCACACATTCTAACCCTAGAAACAGTAACAAATCTTTTTACTACTTTGAATCAATGTTTTCTCGGTTTTAGCCTGTTTCGGGACAAAATGGGTATAATTGGTGTCTAAATACTCCAAATTCAACACAAACTCTTATAATTAGTCAAATGCATTGGATTGTTACATATTTTGACCCTAGAAAGAGTAACAAAGCTGTTTATTGCTTAGAATCAATGTTTTCTCTCGGTTTTAGCCTGTTTTCTCGGTTTATGCCTATTTTGGGATATAACGGCTTTTAGTGTTGTCTAAACACTCCAAATTCATCCCGAACTCTTAGAATTAGTCAAATGCATTGGTTTGTCAAACATTCTTACCCTAGAAACTGTAACAAAGCTGTTTACTGCTTTGAATCAATGTTTTCTTGGTTTTAGCCTGTTTCGGGACAAAATGGGTAAAAGTGGTGTCTAAACACTGCAAATTCAACTCGAGCTCTTATAATTAGTCAAATGCATTGGATTGCTACATATTTTGACCCTAGAAAGAGTAACATAGCTGTTTACTACTTCGAATCAATGTTTTCTCTCGGTTTTAGCCTGTTTTCTCGGTTTATGCCTATTTTAGGATATAACGGGTTTAAGTATTGTCTAAACACTCCAAATTCATCCCGAACTCTTACAAGTAGTCAAATGCATTGGTTTGTCACACATTCTAACCCTAGAAACAGTAACAAATCTTTTTACTACTTTGAATCAATGTTTTCTCGGTTTTAGCCTGTTTCGGGACAAAATGGGTATAATTGGTGTCTAAATACTCCAAATTCAACACAAACTCTTATAATTAGTCAAATGCATTGGATTGTTACATATTTTGACCCTAGAAAGAGTAACAAAGCTGTTTATTGCTTAGAATCAATGTTTTCTCTCGGTTTTAGCCTGTTTTCTCGGTTTATGCCTATTTTGGGATATAACGGCTTTTAGTGTTGTCCAAACACTCCAAATTCATCCCGAACTCTTAGAATTAGTCAAATGCATTGGTTTGTCACACATTCTAACCCTAGAAACAGTAACAAAGCTGTTCACCGCTTTGAATCAATGTTTTCTCGGTTTTAGCCTGTTTCGGGACAAAATGGGTATAATTGGTGTCTAAACACTGCAAATTCAACTCGAGCTCTTATACTTAGTCAAATGCATTGGATTGTTACATATTTTGACCCTAGAAAGAGTAACAAAGCTGTTTATTGCTTCGAATCAATGTTTTCTCTCGGTTTTAGCCTGTTTTCTCGGTTTATGCCTATTTTGGGATATAACGGCTTTTAGTATTGTCTTAACACTCCAAATTCATCCCAAACTCTTAGAATTAGTCAAATGCATTGGTTTGTCAATCATTCTGACCCTAGAAACAGTAAGAAAGCTGTTTACTACTTTGAATCAATGTTTTCTCGGTTTTAGTCTATTTCGGGACAAAATGGATAAAAGTGGTGTCTAAACACTCCAAATTCAACTCGAGCTCTTATAATTAGTCAAATGCATTGGATTGCTACATATTTTGACCCTAGAAAGAGTAACATAGCTGTTTACTACTTCGAATCAATGTTTTCTCTCGGTTTTAGCCTGTTTTCTTGGTTTATGCCTATTTTAGGATATAACGGGTTTAAGTATTGTCTAAACACTCCAAATTCATCCCGAACTCTTACAATTAGTCAAATGCATTGGTTTGTCACACATTCTAACCCTAGAAACAGTAACAAATCTTTTTACTACTTTGAATCAATGTTTTCTCGGTTTTAGCCTGTTTCGGGACAAAATGGGTATAATTGGTGTCTAAATACTCCAAATTCAACACAAACTCTTATAATTAGTCAAATGCATTGGATTGTTACATATTTTGACCCTAGAAAGAGTAACAAAGCTGTTTATTGCTTAGAATCAATGTTTTCTCTCGGTTTTAGCCTGTTTTCTCGGTTTATGCCTATTTTGGGATATAACGGCTTTTAGTGTTGTCCAAACACTCCAAATTCATCCCGAACTCATAGAATTAGTCAAATGCATTGGTTTGTCAAACATTCTGACCCTAGAAACAGTAACAAAGCTGTTTACTGCTTTGAATCAATGTTTTCTCGGTTTTCGTCTGTTTCGGGACAAAATGGGTAAAAGTGGTGTCTAAACACTCCAAATTCTACTCGAGCTCTTATAATTAGTCAAATGCATTGGATTGCTACATATTTTGACCCTAGAAAGAGTAACATAGGTGTTTATTGAAAGAATTAATAGGATCGATTATGAGTTTAGTGAGAAGATTTGAATAACAAGAGAGTGAGAATCGTTGAGAGTATAGTAAGAGAGTATAGAGAGAGTATTGTGGAGAAAGAGATATTATCTCTTCTTACCTCATTTAGAACATAATTACAATCTACTTATAGACATATACAAAAGAATATACTAAGATGATCCTAGGCACATTTACATATAAAGATAGCGACATGTCCTTAAGAAGACATGTGATCCTTCCCACTTGCGCACTCTACACTAACGGCTATGAGGAGAAGGATCGAGAAGCTCTTGTGACCGTTGGAGGCTGGTGAACATGGAATGGACTCGTGATCCTCATGGGTTGAGCTTGGTAGGCCTTTAGCTGTACGGACGGCCCAATGGTGATGGTTGTACGGACGGATGTACGGACAAGGTGTGTGTGCGGTTTCATACTCCCCCTCAAGCTTGATCATGAGCATTGATCAAGCTTGGACTCATGCACACCCACCTCATTAAAAACCTTAGTATAGAAAACCACTTGGGAAAAACTATACTTAAGGGAAAAAGAGTGTGGGTATCATGTGAAGACAATCATGGCCGAGTAAGATCTTTGAGGCCAAGTTTGGGGTGAATGTACTCACACACTTGTGGACTGGCCGCCTTGGTGAGAACGTCAGCCAATTGTTCAGAGCTCTCGGTGTGACATGGTAGAACAACTCCAAGTTTAATTTGCTCTCGGACTTTGTGGCAGTCGACTTCAATGTGCTTGGTTCTCTCATGGAACACCGAGTTTGTTGCGATGTGAATAGCTGCCTCATTGTCGCAATGCATAGTAATAGGCTTAGGTGACTCGATTCCAAGGTCCTTGATGAGTGCCTTGAGCCACATCAACTCGGTTGTTAACTTTCTCATGGCTCTATACTCCGATTCAGCACTTGATAGGGATACCACCTTTTGTTTCTTGCTCTTCCATGTGATCAAGTTGCCTCCTAGGAACGTGCAGTAGCCTGTAGTGGAGCGACGGTCTCCACGGTCTCCGGCGTAATCCGCATCACAATACCCTACTAGCTCCGTGCTTTCATTTCGACCCATCCATATGCCTTGCCCCGGCGAGCCCTTGAGATATTTGAGGATGCGGTTCACCATACCCCAATGATGCACGGTAGGACTTTGCATGTGTTGGCTCACCTGATTAACAGCAAAGCAAATATCAGGTCTAGTGATAGTAAGGTATATAAGCTTACCTACTAGCCGCCGGTATCGCTTGACGTCTTGAAATGGAGCTGCATCAAACTCCCCCTTTCCTCCGGCCTTATAGTTTTCATCAAGGGGTGTAGATACAGCTTTTGAACCTAGCTTCCCTGCTTCACTCAATAAATCAAGAGCATATTTTCTTTGTGATAAAAACAATCCTTCATTAGTCCTATATACTTCTATACCAAGAAAATATTTAAGTTCTCCTAGGTCTTTGATATCAAAAACTGACTTAAGGTAAGCCTTAGTCTCTTGAATGCCTACCTTGTCACTTCCAGTTATGATGATATCATCAACATAAACTAGAATGACTATAATACCTTTTTCACTTGGTAAGGTGAATAGAGTGTGGTCAGCCTCTGATTTGCGGAAGCCTTTCTCAAGGAGTGTGGTGCTTAACTTGTGATACCAAGCCCTAGGGGACTGTTTGAGTCCATAAATCGCCTTGTTCAGTTTTAATACTTTCCCGGGACCAATGATGTCTTCTAAACCCGGAGGTGGCCTCATATAAACTTCATCCTCGAGCTCTCCTTGTAAGAAGGCGTTCTTAACATCCATTTGCCATAAGTTCCAGTCAAGGTTGGTTGCAAGAGAGAGAACAACTCGAACCGTGTGAAGTTTGGCCACCGGTGCAAACGTATCTTGGTAGTCCTCCCCATACGTTTGAGTGAACCCCCTTGCAACGAGTCTGGCTTTGTAGCGTTCGATCTCCCCATCACTCTTATATTTAATGGTAAAGATCCACCTGGATGTCACAGCCTTCTTGCCTTTGGGTAAGTCAGCCTCGTCCCATGTATGATTGGCCTCCATTGCATTCTTCTCGGCATTGACAGCATCACACCATTCCTTATGATTCTTGGCTTCTTCATAGTCTTTGGGAATCCAATGAGCATCAATCTTGCCAAGAAACACTTGATGGTGTGGAGGAAAATGAGCCAAGGTGCATACCGCTTGAATCGGATGAGCTACAGCAACGTTGTTGTAGTAGACCCGAGTGTTTCGCCAATTGGAGAGGGGAAACTTGAGGCGTTCACTGCGGCGAAGTGGGATAACTTCCTGTGGTGTGGCCTCATCGTCATTGTCTTCCTCGGTGGGCACATAATCCTCATCACCGGAAGCATTGTCCACCGGAACTGAATTTAAACCATTTTCATCATCGGATTGTTCATCAAGTTCAGCCGAGTGTTCATCAAGTGCAGCCGAGGGATCATTGTCTAGAGACTCCGGCGGTGAAGTGGCCGGTGCATTGACTGGGGGTGCAGGTGTTGACGCGGGGGCATTGTCAACACCGAGTCTCTCGAGAAGGATGCGAAGGTTGTTAGCTCGGTCAGATGGTGAGGTGGACAAGTCTCGAAGGCTCTCCCAGTTCTTTTCCTCATAGAAGCCTTTAGACTCCACGAACTTAACATCACGAGAGACAAAAACGCGCTTCATGTTTGGCTCGTAGCACTTGTAGCCTTTTTGAGTCGTCGAGTACCCAAGGAACATGCTCTTAACACTCTTAGTATCAAGCTTGTCGCGTAGTTCTCCTGGCTTCAACACATAACACACGCAGCCAAATACTCTTAAATGATCAAATGAGGGTTTTACCTTGTTTATTACCTCAAACGGTGAACTGTCTTGAAGAACTTTGGTTGGTGTCCGGTTAATGAGGTAGCAAGCCGCAAGAACAGCATCTCCCCAAAACTTCTTTGGAACATTGGTGTGAAACATCATGGATCTTGCCACTTCCATGAGGTGCCTATTCTTCCTTTCAGCAACACCATTTTGTTGGGGTGTATATGGACAGCTTGTTTGATGAATAATCCCATGGTTTGCTAGGTATTGTTTGAAGGCATGGCTTGTATACTCTCCTCCATTATCTGATCTCAAAATTTTAATCTTTGCATTATAATGGTTAGTCACATATTTTTGAAAATTAGTGAAGGCTTCAAGAACTCTATCTTTAGAGGGAAGCAAGGTCAGCCAAGTATATTTTGATTTTTCATCAATAAAGGTCACAAAATATTTTTGATTTTCTCTAGACAAGCAAGGGGAAGTCCAAACATCTGAATGGATTAAATCAAAACAATTTTCATAAATAGTCATAGATTTAGGAAAAACAGCCTTGCAATGTTTACCAAGAATACATGCCTCACACTCATCATTTTTAAAAGAAATATTAGGAAACATTAATGATAAAGCTCTAGTATGAGGATGTCCTAGCCTAGCATGTAAAATAGAATCACTAGGTTTAATAATAACCGAATTAAAACAAGATGCAGTAGAAGAAGATAGATTCAAGTCCTCAAGCACATATAGATCATCCTTGGAACCTCCTTGACCAAGAACTTTACTTGTCTCAATATCCTGAAAATGAACCTTGTTAGGACCAAATATTGCATAACAATTTAAATCAGTGGTGGCCCTCTTAACTGATAGCAAATTAGATGTGAAATTTGGCATATAGAAAGCTTTAGTTTCTTTGTTAAATAACTTTAAATTCCCTATGCCTTTAATTGGAACTTTCTCACCATTAGCTATCACAACATTACCATTAGCAGGCTTAATATCACTCATTAACCTAGAATCACTAATCATGTGATGAGATGCACCAGAATCAACAATAAGAGACTTAGTTTTGTTTGAAGTAAGAAACGCCTTACCGGTGGCCTCCTTGAGGGCTTTGATGAGCGCATCAAGGTCGGACCGCCTTACCAGCTCGGACGATGCTGCAGCAAGAGCAGTTCCACCGGTCACTTGTTGAGGCTGCTCAGAGATCAATGGCTCCCCCACGGCAGTTGCTTGGTGAGCTCTCGGTTGTCCTCCGCGGTTTGGTCGTCCACCTCGGATTGTTCCCGGTGGTGGTGCTAGATGCGGATGTAGGATCCAGCAGCGGCTCTTGAAGTGGCCAAGTTTCTTACAGTGCTCACAAACCGGCGGGTTGTTCTTGTCCTCTGGTCGGTAGTAGCCTTTGTTTGCTGATGCCATCTCAGCTTTGTTAGCGGTCACCAGCTCTCCCTTGCTGCCGAACAATCCCATGGAGCCATGCTCCTTTTGAATTTGGTTACAAACATCATCAAGGCTTGGGAGTTTATCTGACCGCAAGATGTGTTTGATGAGATCATTGTAGGAGGGGTTTAGGGTCAAGAGCAGCCCAAACACTTTGTCTTGTTCACGCCTCTCGTTCAGTATGGCCGGATCAATTGTCGCCGGTCGCAGCATTTCTAGTTCAGCCCAAAGGGACCTAAACTTCCCAAAATGCTTTGTAAACTCCATATCCTCTTGATTGAGGTTATTGATGGCCCTTTTAATCTCGAAGATACGATTGACATTGGTAATATTACCAAAAACGTTCTTGAGGGTGTCCCACAAGTCCTTCGCCGTCTCGCAGTAGGAGTAGGCTTCAAGAATGGGGGCATCTAGAGAGTTTTGAATGATGGCTAAGACCCCTTGGTCTTCTTGGAACCATTTGTTCTTTTCATCTCCGGCAAGTTCCTTGCCGTCCTTGGTGGCCTCACCACTCGGAGCTTCGCTCTTCTCAACGTGAGACCAAAGGCCTCGGCCACAAAGGGCAGTTTTCGTGGTCCTCGCCCACAGCAGATAGTTCTCTCCCTTGAGAGTCACCGGAACAACCATGGTTTTGACACTTTCCATGATGAAGAGACCGTTAGGTAAAGCTATTATCCAACGGTTAAAGAAAATGACTTTCAAGTCAAAACAGAAAATGAGAGAGAAGGAGAAGCGGAAGTAAGTGATGATCAAAAACTTTAGAATGACGAGCAACCAGGCTCTGATACCATGAAAGAATTAATAGGATCGATTATGAGTTTAGTGAGAAGATTTGAATAACAAGAGAGTGAGAATCGTTGAGAGTATAGTAAGAGAGTATAGAGAGAGTATTGTGGAGAAAGAGATATTATCTCTTCTTACCTCATTTAGAACATAATTACAATCTACTTATAGACATATACAAAAGAATATACTAAGATGATCCTAGGCACATTTACATATAAAGATAGCGACATGTCCTTAAGAAGACATGTGATCCTTCCCACTTGCGCACTCTACACTAACGGCTATGAGGAGAAGGATCGAGAAGCTCTTGTGACCGTTGGAGGCTGGTGAACATGGAATGGACTCGTGATCCTCATGGGTTGAGCTTGGTAGGCCTTTAGCTGTACGGACGGCCCAATGGTGATGGTTGTACGGACGGATGTACGGACAAGGTGTGTGTGCGGTTTCATATTTATTGCTTCGAATCAATGTTTTCTCTCGGTTTTAGCCTGTTTTCTCGGTTTATGCCTATTTTAGGATATAACGGGTTTAAGTATTGTCTAAACACTCCAAATTCATCCCGAACTTTTACAATTAGTCAAATGCATTGGTTTGTAACACATTCTAACCCTAGAAACAGTAACAAATCTTTTTACTACTTTGAATCAATGTTTTCTCGGTTTTAGCCTGTTTCGGGACAAAATGGGTATAATTGGTGTCTAAATACTCCAAATTCAACACAAACTCTTATAATTAGTCAAATGCATTGGATTGTTACATATTTTGACCCTAGAAAGAGTAACAAAGCTGTTTATTGCTTAGAATCAATGTTTTCTCTCGGTTTTAGCCTGTTTTCTCGGTTTATGCCTATTATGGGATATAACGGCTTTTAGTGTTGTCCAAACACTCCAAATTCATCCCGAACTCATAGAATTAGTCAAATGCATTGGTTTGTCAAACATTCTGACCCTAGAAACAGTAACAAAGCTGTTTACTGCTTTGAATCAATGTTTTCTCGGTTTTCGTCTGTTTCGGGACAAAATGGGTAAAAGTGGTGTCTAAACACTCCAAATTCAACTCGAGCTCTTATAATTAGTCAAATGCATTGGATTGCTACATATTTTGACCCTAGAAAGAGTAACATAGCTGTTTACTACTTCGAATCAATGTTTTCTCTCGGTTTTAGCCTGTTTTCTTGGTTTATGCCTATTTTAGGATATAACGGGTTTAAGTATTGTCTAAACACTCCAAATTCATCCTGAATTCTTACAATTAGTCAAATGCATTGGTTTGTCACACATTCTAACCCTAGAAACAGTAACAAATCTTTTTACTACTTTGAATCAATGTTTTCTCGGTTTTAGCCTGTTTCGGGACAAAATGGGTATAATTGGTGTCTAAATACTCCAAATTCAACCCAAACTCTTATAATTAGTCAAATGCATTGGATTGTTACATATTTTGACCCTAGAAAGAGTAACAAAGCTGTTTATTGCTTCGAATCAATGTTTTCTCTCGGTTTTAGCCTGTTTTCTCGGTTTATGCCTATTTTGGGATATAACGGCTTTTAGTATTGTCTTAACACTCCAAATTCATCCCAAACTCTTAGAATTAGTCAAATGCATTGGTTTGTCAATCATTCTGACCCTAGAAACAGTAAGAAAGCTGTTTACTGCTTTGAATCAATGTTTTCTCGGTTTTAGTCTATTTCGGGACAAAATGGATAAAAGTGGTGTCTAAACACTCCAAATTCAACTCGAGCTCTTATAATTAGTCAAATGCATTGGATTGCTACATATTTTGACCCTAGAAAGAGTAACATAGCTGTTTACTACTTCGAATCAATGTTTTCTCTCGGTTTTAGCCTGTTTTCTTGGTTTATGCCTATTTTAGGATATAACGGGTTTAAGTATTGTCTAAACACTCCAAATTCATCCCGAACTCTTACAATTAGTCAAATGCATTGGTTTGTCACACATTCTAACCCTAGAAACAGTAACAAATCTTTTTACTACTTTGAATCAATGTTTTCTCGGTTTTAGCCTGTTTCGGGACAAAATGGGTATAATTGGTGTCTAAATACTCCAAATTCAACACAAACTCTTATAATTAGTCAAATGCATTGGATTGTTACATATTTTGACCCTAGAAAGAGTAACAAAGCTGTTTATTGCTTAGAATCAATGTTTTCTCTCGGTTTTAGCCTGTTTTCTCGGTTTATGCCTATTTTGGGATATAACGGCTTTTAGTGTTGTCCAAACACTCCAAATTCATCCCGAACTCATAGAATTAGTCAAATGCATTGGTTTGTCAAACATTCTGACCCTAGAAACAGTAACAAAGCTGTTTACTGCTTTGAATCAATGTTTTCTCGGTTTTCGTCTGTTTCGGGACAAAATGGGTAAAAGTGGTGTCTAAACACTCCAAATTCTACTCGAGCTCTTATAATTAGTCAAATGCATTGGATTGCTACATATTTTGACCCTAGAAAGAGTAACATAGGTGTTTATTGCTTCGAATCAATGTTTTCTCTCGGTTTTAGCCTGTTTTCTCGGTTTATGCCTATTTTAGGATATAACGGGTTTAAGTATTGTCTAAACACTCCAAATTCATCCCGAACTTTTACAATTAGTCAAATGCATTGGTTTGTAACACATTCTAACCCTAGAAACAGTAACAAATCTTTTTACTACTTTGAATCAATGTTTTCTCGGTTTTAGCCTGTTTCGGGACAAAATGGGTATAATTGGTGTCTAAATACTCCAAATTCAACACAAACTCTTATAATTAGTCAAATGCATTGGATTGTTACATATTTTGACCCTAGAAAGAGTAACAAAGCTGTTTATTGCTTAGAATCAATGTTTTCTCTCGGTTTTAGCCTGTTTTCTCGGTTTATGCCTATTATGGGATATAACGGCTTTTAGTGTTGTCCAAACACTCCAAATTCATCCCGAACTCATAGAATTAGTCAAATGCATTGGTTTGTCAAACATTCTGACCCTAGAAACAGTAACAAAGCTGTTTACTGCTTTGAATCAATGTTTTCTCGGTTTTCGTCTGTTTCGGGACAAAATGGGTAAAAGTGGTGTCTAAACACTCCAAATTCAACTCGAGCTCTTATAATTAGTCAAATGCATTGGATTGCTACATATTTTGACCCTAGAAAGAGTAACATAGCTGTTTACTACTTCGAATCAATGTTTTCTCTCGGTTTTAGCCTGTTTTCTTGGTTTATGCCTATTTTAGGATATAACGGGTTTAAGTATTGTCTAAACACTCCAAATTCATCCTGAATTCTTACAATTAGTCAAATGCATTGGTTTGTCACACATTCTAACCCTAGAAACAGTAACAAATCTTTTTACTACTTTGAATCAATGTTTTCTCGGTTTTAGCCTGTTTCGGGACAAAATGGGTATAATTGGTGTCTAAATACTCCAAATTCAACCCAAACTCTTATAATTAGTCAAATGCATTGGATTGTTACATATTTTGACCCTAGAAAGAGTAACAAAGCTGTTTATTGCTTCGAATCAATGTTTTCTCTCGGTTTTAGCCTGTTTTCTCGGTTTATGCCTATTTTGGGATATAACGGCTTTTAGTATTGTCTTAACACTCCAAATTCATCCCAAACTCTTAGAATTAGTCAAATGCATTGGTTTGTCAATCATTCTGACCCTAGAAACAGTAAGAAAGCTGTTTACTGCTTTGAATCAATGTTTTCTCGGTTTTAGTCTATTTCGGGACAAAATGGATAAAAGTGGTGTCTAAACACTCCAAATTCAACTCGAGCTCTTATAATTAGTCAAATGCATTGGATTGCTACATATTTTGACCCTAGAAAGAGTAACATAGCTGTTTACTACTTCGAATCAATGTTTTCTCTCGGTTTTAGCCTGTTTTCTTGGTTTATGCCTATTTTAGGATATAACGGGTTTAAGTATTGTCTAAACACTCCAAATTCATCCCGAACTCTTACAATTAGTCAAATGCATTGGTTTGTCACACATTCTAACCCTAGAAACAGTAACAAATCTTTTTACTACTTTGAATCAATGTTTTCTCGGTTTTAGCCTGTTTCGGGACAAAATGGGTATAATTGGTGTCTAAATACTCCAAATTAAACACAAACTCTTATAATTAGTCAAATGCATTGGATTGTTACATATTTTGACCCTAGAAAGAGTAACAAAGCTGTTTATTGCTTAGAATCAATGTTTTCTCTCGGTTTTAGCCTGTTTTCTCGGTTTATGCCTATTTTGGGATATAACGGCTTTTAGTGTTGTCCAAACACTCCAAATTCATCCCGAACTCATAGAATTAGTCAAATGCATTGGTTTGTCAAATATTCTGACCCTAGAAACAGTAACAAAGCTGTTTACTGCTTTGAATCAATGTTTTCTCGGTTTTCGTCTGTTTCGGGACAAAATGGGTAAAAGTGGTGTCTAAACACTCCAAATTTAACTCGAGCCCTTATAATTAGTCAAATGCATTGGATTGCTACATATTTTGACCCTAGAAAGAGTAACATAGGTGTTTATTGCTTCGAATCAATGTTTTCTCTCGGTTTTAGCCTGTTTTCTCGGTTTATGCCTATTTTAGGATATAACGGGTTTAAGTATTGTCTAAACACTCCAAATTCATCCCGAACTTTTACAATTAGTCAAATGCATTGGTTTGTAACACATTCTAACCCTAGAAACAGTAACAAATCTTTTTACTACTTTGAATCAATGTTTTCTCGGTTTTAGCCTGTTTCGGGACAAAATGGGTATAATTGGTGTCTAAATACTCCAAATTCAACACAAACTCTTATAATTAGTCAAATGCATTGGATTGTTACATATTTTGACCCTAGAAAGAGTAACAAAGCTGTTTATTGCTTAGAATCAATGTTTTCTCTCGGTTTTAGCCTGTTTTCTCGGTTTATGCCTATTATGGGATATAACGGCTTTTAGTGTTGTCCAAACACTCCAAATTCATCCCGAACTCATAGAATTAGTCAAATGCATTGGTTTGTCAAACATTCTGACCCTAGAAACAGTAACAAAGCTGTTTACTGCTTTGAATCAATGTTTTCTCGGTTTTAGCCTGTTTCGGGACAAAATGGGTATAATTGGTGTCTAAACACTGCAAATTCAACTCGAGCTCTTATAATTAGTCAAATGCATTGGATTGCTATTTTGACCCTAGAAAGAGTATCAAAGCTGTTTATTGCTTCGAATCAATGTTTTCTCTCGGTTTTAGCCTGTTTTCTCGGTTTATGCCTATTTTGGGATATAACGGCTTTTAGTATTGTCTTAACACTCCAAATTCATCCCAAACTCTTAGAATTAGTCAAATGCATTGGTTTGTCAATCATTCTGACCCTAGAAACAGTAAGAAAGCTGTTTACTACTTTGAATCAATGTTTTCTCGGTTTTAGTCTATTTCGGGACAAAATGGATAAAAGTGGTGTCTAAACACTCCAAATTCAACTCGAGCTCTTATAATTAGTCAAATGCATTGGATTGCTACATATTTTGACCCTAGAAAGAGTAACATAGCTGTTTACTACTTCGAATCAATGTTTTCTCTCGGTTTTAGCCTGTTTTCTTGGTTTATGCCTATTTTAGGATATAACGGGTTTAAGTATTGTCTAAACACTCCAAATTCATCCCGAACTCTTACAATTAGTCAAATGCATTGGTTTGTCACACATTCTAACCCTAGAAACAGTAACAAATCTTTTTACTACTTTGAATCAATGTTTTCTCGGTTTTAGCCTGTTTCGGGACAAAATGGGTATAATTGGTGTCTAAATACTCCAAATTCAACACAAACTCTTATAATTAGTCAAATGCATTGGATTGTTACATATTTTGACCCTAGAAAGAGTAACAAAGCTGTTTATTGCTTAGAATCAATGTTTTCTCTCGGTTTTAGCCTGTTTTCTCGGTTTATGCCTATTTTGGGATATAACGGCTTTTAGTGTTGTCCAAACACTCCAAATTCATCCCGAACTCATAGAATTAGTCAAATGCATTGGTTTGTCAAATATTCTGACCCTAGAAACAGTAACAAAGCTGTTTACTGCTTTGAATCAATGTTTTCTCGGTTTTCGTCTGTTTCGGGACAAAATGGGTAAAAGTGGTGTCTAAACACTCCAAATTTAACTCGAGCCCTTATAATTAGTCAAATGCATTGGATTGCTACATATTTTGACCCTAGAAAGAGTAACATAGGTGTTTATTGCTTCGAATCAATGTTTTCTCTCGGTTTTAGCCTGTTTTCTCGGTTTATGCCTATTTTAGGATATAACGGGTTTAAGTATTGTCTAAACACTCCAAATTCATCCCGAACTTTTACAATTAGTCAAATGCATTGGTTTGTAACACATTCTAACCCTAGAAACAGTAACAAATCTTTTTACTACTTTGAATCAATGTTTTCTCGGTTTTAGCCTGTTTCGGGACAAAATGGGTATAATTGGTGTCTAAATACTCCAAATTCAACACAAACTCTTATAATTAGTCAAATGCATTGGATTGTTACATATTTTGACCCTAGAAAGAGTAACAAAGCTGTTTATTGCTTAGAATCAATGTTTTCTCTCGGTTTTAGCCTGTTTTCTCGGTTTATGCCTATTATGGGATATAACGGCTTTTAGTGTTGTCCAAACACTCCAAATTCATCCCGAACTCATAGAATTAGTCAAATGCATTGGTTTGTCAAACATTCTGACCCTAGAAACAGTAACAAAGCTGTTTACTGCTTTGAATCAATGTTTTCTCGGTTTTCGTCTGTTTCGGGACAAAATGGGTAAAAGTGGTGTCTAAACACTCCAAATTCAACTCGAGCTCTTATAATTAGTCAAATGCATTGGATTGCTACATATTTTGACCCTAGAAAGAGTAACATAGCTGTTTACTACTTCGAATCAATGTTTTCTCTCGGTTTTAGCCTGTTTTCTTGGTTTATGCCTATTTTAGGATATAACGGGTTTAAGTATTGTCTAAACACTCCAAATTCATCCTGAATTCTTACAATTAGTCAAATGCATTGGTTTGTCACACATTCTAACCCTAGAAACAGTAACAAATCTTTTTACTACTTTGAATCAATGTTTTCTCGGTTTTAGCCTGTTTCGGGACAAAATGGGTATAATTGGTGTCTAAATACTCCAAATTCAACCCAAACTCTTATAATTAGTCAAATGCATTGGATTGTTACATATTTTGACCCTAGAAAGAGTAACAAAGCTGTTTATTGCTTCGAATCAATGTTTTCTCTCGGTTTTAGCCTGTTTTCTCGGTTTATGCCTATTTTGGGATATAATGGCTTTTAGTATTGTCTAAACACTCCAAATTCATCCCAAACTCTTAGAATTAGTCAAATGCATTGGTTTGTCAATCATTCTGACCCTAGAAACAGTAAGAAAGCTGTTTACTACTTTGAATCAATGTTTTCTCGGTTTTAGTCTATTTCGGGACAAAATGGATAAAAGTGGTGTCTAAACACTCCAAATTCAACTCGAGCTCTTATAATTAGTCAAATGCATTGGATTGCTACATATTTTGACCCTAGAAAGAGTAACATAGCTGTTTACTACTTCGAATCAATGTTTTCTCTCGGTTTTAGCCTGTTTTCTTGGTTTATGCCTATTTTAGGATATAACGGGTTTAAGTATTGTCTAAACACTCCAAATTCATCCCGAACTCTTACAATTAGTCAAATGCATTGGTTTTTCACACATTCTAACCCTAGAAACAGTAACAAATCTTTTTACTACTTTGAATCAATGTTTTCTCGGTTTTAGCCTGTTTCGGGACAAAATGGGTATAATTGGTGTCTAAATACTCCAAATTCAACACAAACTCTTATAATTAGTCAAATGCATTGGATTGTTACATATTTTGACCCTAGAAAGAGTAACAAAGCTGTTTATTGCTTAGAATCAATGTTTTCTCTCGGTTTTAGCCTGTTTTCTCGGTTTATGCCTATTTTGGGATATAACGGCTTTTAGTGTTGTCTAAACACTCCAAATTCATCCCGAACTCTTAGAATTAGTCAAATGCATTGGTTTGTCAAACATTCTTACCCTAGAAACTGTACCAAAGCTGTTTACTGCTTTGAATCAATGTTTTCTCGGTTTTCGTCTGTTTCGGGACAAAATGGGTAAAAGTGGTGTCTAAACACTGCAAATTCAACTCGAGCTCTTATAATTAGTCAAATGCATTGGATTGCTACATATTTTGACCCTAGAAAGAGTAACATAGCTGTTTACTACTTCGAATCAATGTTTTCTCTCGGTTTTAGCCTGTTTTCTCGGTTTATGCCTATTTTAGGATATAACGGGTTTAAGTATTGTCTAAACACTCCAAATTCATCATGAATTCTTACAATTAGTCAAATGCATTGGTTTGTCACACATTCTAACCCTAGAAACAGTAACAAATCTTTTTACTACTTTGAATCAATGTTTTCTCGGTTTTAGCCTGTTTCGGGACAAAATGGGTATAATTGGTGTCTAAACACTCCAAATTCAACCCAAACTCTTAAAATTAGTCAAATGCATTGGATTGTTACATATTTTGACCCTAGAAAGAGTAACAAAGCTGTTTATTGCTTCGAATCAATGTTTTCTCTCGGTTTTAGCCTGTTTTCTCGGTTTATGCCTATTTTGGGATATAACGGCTTTTAGTATTGTCTAAACACTCCAAATTCATCCCAAACTCTTAGAATTAGTCAAATGCATTGGTTTGTCAATCATTCTGACCCTAGAAACAGTAAGAAAGCTGTTTACTGCTTTGAATCAATGTTTTCTCGGTTTTAGTCTATTTCGGGACAAAATGGATAAAAGTGGTGTCTAAACACTCCAAATTCAACTCGAGCTCTTATAATTAGTCAAATGCATTGGATTGCTACATATTTTGACCCTAGAAAGAGTAACATAGCTGTTTACTACTTCGAATCAATGTTTTCTCTCGGTTTTAGCCTGTTTTCTTGGTTTATGCCTATTTTAGGATATAACGGGTTTAAGTATTGTCTAAACACTCCAAATTCATCCCGAACTCTTACAATTAGTCAAATGCATTAGTTTGTCACACATTCTAACCCTAGAAACAGTAACAAATCTTTTTACTACTTTGAATCAATGTTTTCTCGGTTTTAGCCTGTTTCGGGACAAAATGGGTATAATTGGTGTCTAAATACTCCAAATTCAACACAAACTCTTATAATTAGTCAAATGCATTGGATTGTTACATATTTTGACCCTAGAAAGAGTAACAAAGCTGTTTATTGCTTAGAATCAATGTTTTCTCTCGGTTTTAGCCTGTTTTCTCGGTTTATGCCTATTTTGGGATATAACGGCTTTTAGTGTTGTCTAAACACTCCAAATTCATCCCGAACTCTTAGAATTAGTCAAATGCATTGGTTTGTCAAACATTCTTACCCTAGAAACTGTACCAAAGCTGTTTACTGCTTTGAATCAATGTTTTCTCGGTTTTCGTCTGTTTCGGGACAAAATGGGTAAAAGTGGTGTCTAAACACTGCAAATTCAACTCGAGCTCTTATAATTAGTCAAATGCATTGGATTGCTACATATTTTGACCCTAGAAAGAGTAACATAGCTGTTTACTACTTCGAATCAATGTTTTCTCTCGGTTTTAGCCTGTTTTCTCGGTTTATGCCTATTTTAGGATATAACGGGTTTAAGTATTGTCTAAACACTCCAAATTCATCATGAATTCTTACAATTAGTCAAATGCATTGGTTTGTCACACATTCTAACCCTAGAAACAGTAACAAATCTTTTTACTACTTTGAATCAATGTTTTCTCGGTTTTAGCCTGTTTCGGGACAAAATGGGTATAATTGGTGTCTAAACACTCCAAATTCAACCCAAACTCTTAAAATTAGTCAAATGCATTGGATTGTTACATATTTTGACCCTAGAAAGAGTAACAAAGCTGTTTATTGCTTCGAATCAATGTTTTCTCTCGGTTTTAGCCTGTTTTCTCGGTTTATGCCTATTTTGGGATATAACGGCTTTTAGTATTGTCTAAACACTCCAAATTCATCCCAAACTCTTAGAATTAGTCAAATGCATTGGTTTGTCAATCATTCTGACCCTAGAAACAGTAAGAAAGCTGTTTACTGCTTTGAATCAATGTTTTCTCGGTTTTAGTCTATTTCGGGACAAAATGGATAAAAGTGGTGTCTAAACACTCCAAATTCAACTCGAGCTCTTATAATTAGTCAAATGCATTGGATTGCTACATATTTTGACCCTAGAAAGAGTAACATAGCTGTTTACTACTTCGAATCAATGTTTTCTCTCGGTTTTAGCCTGTTTTCTTGGTTTATGCCTATTTTAGGATATAACGGGTTTAAGTATTGTCTAAACACTCCAAATTCATCCCGAACTCTTACAATTAGTCAAATGCATTGGTTTTTCACACATTCTAACCCTAGAAACAGTAACAAATCTTTTTACTACTTTGAATCAATGTTTTCTCGGTTTTAGCCTGTTTCGGGACAAAATGGGTATAATTGGTGTCTAAATACTCCAAATTCAACACAAACTCTTATAATTAGTCAAATGCATTGGATTGTTACATATTTTGACCCTAGAAAGAGTAACAAAGCTGTTTATTGCTTAGAATCAATGTTTTCTCTCGGTTTTAGCCTGTTTTCTCGGTTTATGCCTATTATGGGATATAACGGCTTTTAGTGTTGTCCAAACACTCCAAATTCATCCCGAACTCATAGAATTAGTCAAATGCATTGGTTTGTCAAACATTCTGACCCTAGAAACAGTAACAAAGCTGTTTACTGCTTTGAATCAATGTTTTCTCGGTTTTCGTCTGTTTCGGGACAAAATGGGTAAAAGTGGTGTCTAAACACTCCAAATTCAACTCGAGCTCTTATAATTAGTCAAATGCATTGGATTGCTACATATTTTGACCCTAGAAAGAGTAACATAGCTGTTTACTACTTCGAATCAATGTTTTCTCTCGGTTTTAGCCTGTTTTCTTGGTTTATGCCTATTTTAGGATATAACGGGTTTAAGTATTGTCTAAACTGTTGGGATTTATGAGACAAAGCTCACAAGAGAGGGTAGACAAACACTTGGTGAATGAATCCCCCTTTACCCACAACAAACTAACTCATTCTCAAGGGGGAGGAGAGAACATCAACTTGTGATGAACTCCCCATAAACAAGGCTTAGTAAAGAGTAAATAAGAAGACTTTAGGTGAGATTTGGGAAGAGAATAGGCTGCCTTAAGGGCAGCCTCTAACCGTTTACCCCTAGGCTCTCTACATTGCTAATAAGAACATAAACACTTGTGTAGAGAGGAGAAGATGGGAAACGGATTCTCTTAGTATTAGATAATGTTGTGATATATTACATATGAGAGAATTACAGCTTAATATAGAGAAAACAAAGGCATAGAGCCGTTAGGCACACAAGGGATTCAAAGGAGAGATGAAAGGGACAGCTCCTTGTCTTTGGTTGACTCGCTATGCTTCCCAACCAAAGCCACACGTGATTTCCTTCCCTTCCATGCCTTGTGACCGTTAGATCTCCTTCCCTTATGGCCATTGGATCCTTCTTCCCTTCCTTGTGAGATATTTCCTTCTTCTTGGGCTTCTTCTTCTTATAAGGCCTTTGTTCTTCTTATATTGCACTTATGGCCTTGCTGACCACTCTCCTTGCTCTCACGGCCCACATGGCCTTATTGGCCACTCTTATTGTGCTCACGGCCTTACTGGCCGCTCCCACACCACTCATGGCCTTACCGGCCACACTTCTTGTACTAGCAGCCTTACCGGCCACTCTCTTCTTCCTTGTGCAGCTCGGCCTCACCGGCCTCACTCTCTCTTCTCCTTCATATATACTAATAGTACGGACGGGCCTGTACGGACGGGCCTGTACGGACGGGCCTGTACGGACGGGCCTGTACGGACGGGCCTGCTCTTCAATGTGTTCACGGCCTAACTGGCCGCTCTCCGGACATGGGTCCGTTCACGGACACGGTACATGGTACCGGACACGGTACATGGTCGCTCACGGACACGGACATGGCCTTACCGGCCTTTACATGGCCTTTCCGGCCTTTCTTCTCTTCTTCCAAGGTTCGGCCTTACCGGCCTCTCCTCTCTCCTCCTTGGTACATTCTAATACTCCCCCGCACGCTTGATCGGTGGGACACCATGGGGACCAAAGATCAAGGGTGGACTAGTGTCATCTACCTCATTAAAAACCTCAACAAAGAAAACCTCTTGGGATAAAACTTTGTTAAGGGAAAAAGAGTATAGACTCCACTATCCATGATGTCCCTTGACCTTGGTTTGCAAAGAACTAGCTCCCTTCTCTTCATGATTTGAACCGCTCCTACTCCTTAGCCCACCTTGCCTTTAGCACATTCCTTATGATCTCCATCCTTGCGCCTTTAGAATTTCTTTGAGGCTCTCATAGTCTCCTTTACCCCTTAAACAAGTGATAAAGAAGAAAAGAATAAGTGTTTGCTATGAGGAATATCAAAGAAAATTTCTAAAAGTGTGACCATTTAAGAGAACATATTAAAGACTAAAGACTAGTAATGAAACTAAGGTAATGAATTTATGAATTAAAATAGAGAAGAGTTTAGAGCACAGCCTTTATGGTGTTTTGATGGATAGGAGGGAGAGAGTTGATCACTGTTGCGGTTTGGAATTCCTCCTTGAGACCGCTCCTACTCTAACCATGGTTTTTAAACCTGGTCAGTTTTATTTGTCAGACTGACACATGCCCACTGAATCGGACATAACTTTCGAACGGCTGCTCGGATTGGTATGATTCCACTTCCACTGGCAAGATGACTCTGTGGTCTCGAACTTTAATGAAGAACGCGGAAGCCGAATCGCAGTGGAAGGGTTTCGTCCGAGTCGATCTTTGAGACGCTTCGGCTGAGCTTTAAGTAAAGACTTTTGCTTGTGGCCGAGCAGAATCTGTGAGGTACGGTCTGAAGTCACTTGATCTCCCCCGTAACCTTTACTTGATGATGGGCTGAAACCTCATCACCTCAGTTGAAGCCTTGTGCATCACCGTTCTTGTGCACATCCAATCAACAGTTGAAACCTTGTGCATCACCTTTCCTAAAGACCATTGTGCACATCCGATCAACAACTTGGCACTAATACACATGTCCTTGGGCTGATTCATCACCTTCCACCAGCTCTCTCCACTAGAACTTCCTCCATAGCTTTATCTCTCTCGGTCAGCCTTAAATAGACCACCTCGCTCAAAAGAGTCTTCTGCTCTCCTCGGATGAGTCTAACCGCCGGAGTTTAATACCCAAAGCTTTATCTCTCTCGGTCAGCTTAATAGGTTACCTCGCTCAAAAGAGTCTTCTGCTCTCCTCGGGTAAACCTGACCGCCGGAGTTTATTACTATGGTGGTGAAACGTGTGGTCTAAGAAGCTTGATGGCCATTGGTTCTAACTCCAAGCATTGTGCTGCGCCTTCTCATGGCTTCTTTGTAGCCTTCAACCTCGCCACTTCTTCTTGAGATAGC